>NC_091746.1:54473300-54773300 GCF_043380555.1 Nothobranchius furzeri
ATCCACCACTTCCAGGCCCACCAGCAGGGAATCCTTCTCCTGCTCCAGCTCTTTCATTTGCTTCAGCTGCAGTTAAGGGGAAGACAGAGAGTGAAAGAGAAGTGACAGAAGAGGGGTGAAACGGTGAAGAGGGAAAAAAAAGAAAAGGCTAAGAACTTAAATCACAAACAGATTTGCCTGTTTGAGTTGCTGGTTTCACACAGAGAAAAAGAGAAAGCATTCAGTTGTTTTTAGTTTGTCGTGCCATCACAAATATGCTGCCAAGATTCAATCGAATCATAGATTTAGGTCTGAACCGTATCTGCTCACAAGGCATCTGCAGCACACGCTTTTGTGCAGAGCGACACAATGGTGCCAAACCCTCATCCCAATCTGAACAATGTTTAGAGGAGAAATGAGTCCGGCGTCATGGTAACCTAAGAAAACACCGAACCCACTTCAACTATGGCCACCCCAGTGTGTGCATTTGTGAAAGAGAGGTGTGTGTGTGCAGCCTAGCAAGGCTGCATTGAGTTGTGCTGACCAGGCTGTCCACAGTCCAGGCCTCCCTGCTGGCATTCAGCCACCTGGTGTGTCCTTTTTTGCTCCATCCCTCAGACCCCGAGCTGCTCGCCACATTCCACTCACCAGCACGCTGCAGCCGTACACTCTTAGGGGCCAAAAGTCACACAACTTTCCAGCTCTAAAAAGCTTGTTTACTGAGAATCAAAATGAGGGATTCTGGGTTCTTGTCAAGAATAAAGTGAGGCCCTGAGTATGGCTGCGTTTGATGAGCCACAGGCAGGACAACAAAACAAGGGAGCTAAAAAGTAGGGAGTTAAAGGGAAAACTGTATGTGTGAGTCCCCGTGGTTTTCTAGAGATTATTGGGCAGATAACATACACACGGGTGTGCTGTTAAACTAAAAGTATGAGAAAGAAACCAGGCTTTAGAACTTTATGCACATATAAAAGTGCTACAGATGAGATGGACTAATTAAGTTTAATTAACTCTCATTTATCACGGTGGAAGGTAAATGCACAATGGTTTCATTAAACTTCTAAATGTTTAACTTTTATGACATATTTTATATAAAAAGAAAATACAAGAAGTAAATCAACACATATTGTTTTAAAAATGTGGTACTTTGAGTGAATCAATTACATAAAATTTTCTATTTTCGGATAAATTCACTCTGTCTGAAAGCTCCAGATCAGAAGTAAGGTTCTAAATTTCCATCAGATAATTTTTATGTTGTGTTATTTAAGAAATTCTAAAAGAACAACGACCCAGATTTGGGTGAAAATGCTTTTCACTAGCCCCATGATGAAGCAATAAACCCACAAACGTTTCCCTTTGTTACTAAACAAACAGATCGACTTCTGGTGTCCCGTCCAAGAAACACGCTGAATTACAACAACATGAGGGATCACAACCTCTGACTTCCTGTATTTCCTCTATTGTCTGAACCATCCAAAGAATCTGTCAAAATAAGCAGATCCAAAGTCTTAAATATTGAAATCCTCCTCACAAAAACATCTCAAACACCACTGCTCCTTCTCTATCCTTCTATCCATCTCGCCCTACTCACCCAGAGGAAAAAGTGCAGGGCCTTGCTGCTGTAGAGGCTATTGCTGAGGGGGATGAAGACGGTGGTGTAGGCAGCCCACACCGTCCAGGCTGAGCCGGGTGAGCCAAGCGAGTCCTCTACTTCCACCAGGCCCCCGGGCCCGACCCGGCTCACTACCATCAGGGCAGCAGCAGGGCCAAGGCGGCCAGGGTGGGAGGGATACGGGGAAGGGGGCAGGGATGGAGGGAGAAGGAGGGGAGTCGATCAGATCAGTCCGCCTCCAAACACTGAGGCCAGGAGGTGAATAGACAGAAACGATGACACGAACACAGAAAGAACAGAGGGACAGGAGGTGAGCTAGGAAGAGTGGGGAATGATGAGGCAGGGGGAGAGACAAAAAGCAGGAGGAGGCCAGGCCTGGATGGTGGGAGGGGCAGGCAGAGGCTAGAGGGTGGGAGGAGAGGGGAGTGTGTGGGCCAATAGGAGGTGCACTAGCCTGCGCTGGGAGTTCTACTCATAAAACATGTTTTCTACTCTTATTGAGTTCCATTCATCATTTCATCCCGTTAAAATCAAGCTTCTGCGATTCAAACTGACCTTTTGAGATCTGAGGAAATCTTTTAACAGTGAACTTCTGCTCTAAAACTCAGTAAATCCATCAACACACTCACCTAAAACCTCATCTAGAGTACTGCAATATGCATAAAAAATAAATAAAACTTTGATTCTAAAGTCTTCAAAGAGGCATCTTACCTGATTCACCACTAAATGATCTAAAAACCATTTCAACAATAAAAATATTATTGCTGTAAGATGCTAAACAATGTGATTCTTAAACTGGGAGTAAATCCACACAAGAAAGTTCAAGCTTTCTTTCTTGTTCTCTATCAAACACACACAAGTCTTTTCACACCTTAAACACAAGGTTAATTTTGCTGAGAATTTCAATACAAGCTGTGAAGAGTTTTCCGTCCAGCCAGTAGTGTAAAAACAACAGTACAGTGAGGTATTGTGTAAGGTGAGGGTGTGTGCTCGTACACCAACCATCCCATAATCCACTCCGTTGGAAATGGTATGCCTCCTCTGCTCTTCCCGACTGTGCCCGCGTCTCCTGGAGCCACCAGTAAATCCTGTTGCTGATTCACTCTGAGATCTGGGTAAACCTGATTTTGTAGCACCTAGACAAAAGGAGAAGGGGATAATTCATCTGGAATTCAAACTGAATGAAAGAGTGATGACAAACAAAGACACCTGTACAATCCCAGGTACAAAAGTGTGTAATCCAGACCAAAGAACTCGTTCTTTCTCATGGCCATCAGACTCCTGAGCAGATAACATTCCTCGCGGACGTTTCATTTCCATATTATAAATTGACCCTTTAGAACCCAAACCCTTTTGAACTAGAAAACAGATTGGAATAAATACATCAACACATAAAATATAAAAAAATTAAATGAATAATTTTCAATATGCGTATGGATAGAATGTCACTGAGGGTTTTCAAACTTGAATATTTGACTCAAGAAGCAATTTTACAGATGTTCTGACACCAGTGTCACCACGGGTCCTCAAGGGTTAAAAGTACACTGTTTACATTTTCTTTTAACCTGCTCTTGTCTGATACTGGGATTATTTGCACAATCTGTATAATTCCTATTTAACTACTGACTCTTTCACGTACCAGCTAACGTGTGAGATTATTTGTACTAGGATGCACTGATATGAAAATGTAGGATATGGATAACCAGTATTAATATTGCTTAACTGATATTTACCAATATTATATAAATAAAAGTAGAATGTAAGAAAATATCGATACACTGATATATCGTGTGCTATCATGTTATGATACTGAATCGATGTTAAAAAGCAGCATGTACATTTTTTAATGAAGATTTACATGTGAACATTTGCTGTATTTATTTTGTAAGGTGCAATTCGAACTCTGACTGCTAGGTGGCAGCAGTTCTAACCACCTTCATTCCAACGGAACAACAAAATCTCGCTGTAGGGAGCCTAAGTCACTTCTGCACCATGGGTCCCCGGAAGAATGAAAAAATGAATGCAAGTCAATGGGGCTAAAAATGCTATTTTCTAATTCCGCTTGTTTTGTTCCGTGGATTTCACATATGATGTCCGTGAATTTTAAAGACGCATTTTGATACCAAGAACGTGCTTATTTTCTAACGGGGGTGAACGATATTTTTAGGTTTTGAGTGAAAATAAGTCCAGGACTACAAATGCGCTTCACGAAAGTAACGTCATCGAACCAGACACGAAGAAAACTGAGGGTAAAGGGCTGTAAGTTCAGCAAACTTCCCACAGGAGGAAAGAACCACCACAAATCTGGTCATTTGGTATGTAGCAGCAACATTGGGGAGAGGAGATTATGTGGTAACGTCACATATGCGACGTGCCGATTTCTAGTTTGTAGTCATGCTAATTACAAACATTTACAAGCTAATAAATCTCAAAGTACGTGACTGGCATGGTCGAAACACCCATCATTACTTTTCATTTAAATTGCAGTACAATCCACGGCATAAGGCCAAGTGGATTAGAAAATTGCGTTTTTAGCCCCATTGACTTGCATTCATTTTTTCGTTCTTCCGGGGACCCATGATGCGGAAGTGACTTAGGCTCCCTATAGCACTACATGAGTAAAAAAATGGCAAATAAAAAAATGTGACTTTTAGTATCACAATATATCATATAATCTCCCCTGTATAATGACATATATTGTATCACCAGATTCTTGCCAATACACAATTCTCAATTTAATTACTATTATTATTATTATATGCACACTAGGGCAGGGCAATAAATCGAAAATGTATTGTTATCAAAATGTCTGACTCTTATCGAGATATTTTTCCCATGTCAATAAATTTGATAACAAAAACATGAAAAGATGTGTGTAGGTTAGGTTAGCAACATTCATGTTCCTTTAAGAAGCTGTACCAACTCTCACGTAAAAACGTGACTTAACGTAATACATGTAACAGCCCCATCCAGTGGACAACTTTTGTTTCTGCACATACCTGTAGTTATCTTCCATTTATCGTTATCGAGGTGAAATCCTCAATGTATAATAATTTTAGGCCACATCACCCAGCCCAAATAAACACTACATAATTTATGCTTCTGAGATGCTAAAACCAAACAATTGTGCATTATTGCCCCCTACCCCCTCTGGAACAGATACAAAAATGGCAACAGATGGAAAAACATATCGATTGTTCAAATCAGCCCAGTTTTACTCGTCAGACCAATACTGATATGTTAACATTGACTGATGCTAGTATCAACGTTGATATATTGTTGTGCACTCCTAATAGACACAAATACAAACTAGGTTACCCTGAATAGTCTACATTTCTTTAAAGTTTAGTTTACATTTTAATTTTTTTTTGTATTTTTTTAAATCTTATTATCATCTATTTATATCTAAACACTTTTGGCATCCAGTGAGGGGCCACAAATGAAGAATTTCATTGCAAAGGGAAACAGGTTTCCGCACTGTGCGTATGCCAATAAAGCTTTAAATCTTTTTAGCAATTAAAAATCTTACATGGGTGTGTAGACTGGTTCTCAAAGTTGGGGTCGGGACCCCACTGTGGGTCACCAAGAACTACACAGGGGTTCTTGAGATGATCTCCAGAAATAAAATAAAATTGAAAAACTGCTCAAGCTTTATTTCTGGAATAATGGTTACAAAAACTCAGCTGACTTGTCATAAATGTATACAAGTGAACATGAGCTAAAGTAGTCTTCTTTTTGCCCTGAATTATTTAGCTTTTTAAACCTGCTTGTGGTGTCAGATCAGAATTATCTGGGGTCACATGTCTTGAAAATTGCTTTTTTAGTGGGTCTGAAGCTGAAATGTTTGTTAACCACTGCTGTAGACTATAGCCAACTATTTACATCATCTATTGACTTTGGGAAATTTTTTAAGATATAATAATTCAAGCAACAAAAAAGAAGAAAACATGATGTATTGGGTTTGTTTATTTCTACCACAAGAGGGCGCTAAAGACTTTCAATGTGAAAATGAGAAAGTTATATCTTTTAATACTGGTACATGATTTTTTTTTTTTTTTTCAGAAGTGTAGCAAATCAATTATGGCAATATTCATTTGTCTCTGGTTTGATTGTGTGATTAAAATCTGTAGATTTAATGTTCAAATTCAAAGATACTTTATTAATCCCAGAGGGAAATTACAGTTTCAGTACACAGTGATGTGTGTAATTACTTTTCACAAAACTAAAAACATGTCAGACAACAAAACATTTCACGTCTGTAACAGGAACAGATGCATCTGCACTGATGCCCCTTTATTGTCCTGCAAATATTTAATAAAAGTTATTTCTGATGTTATTTAAGACATTGTTTTTAAAAAGAAAAACCTTCTCACACGTCTTTAAAAAATATATTTAATAGTAATTAGGGCTGCAACAAACGATTATTTGGATAATCGATTAATCGGATGGGGTCTCGACACGATTAATCGATTAATCGGATTACATGGGGAAATTTTTAAAAACAGCTAGGGAAACGTTATTTCTCTCCCTTCACTTTATTTAACACAACATTATTAGAAAACAGTTCAATAGCAGAAAAACAACATGCCATCACCTAAATTGTCTTATAAGGTGTACAGACAGAGACCCTAAGCTACATCTATCTGTGACCTAAAATGCTTGGTCCAAGTTAAACAGCTTAAGGGCAATTCTCATCTGTTTTGTTTGATCTCATCTGTTGACATTTATTTTAAATGTAATTAAACATAGGCTGTGAATTAATCAAAATTGATCACTATTTCCAAAAATGACTGAAAAAATACCAAATAAAACAAAAGTAAATGAATGCCATCCTCCTTGCGATGATGCCCTGGGCAACTGCCATAAAGTCACATCAAGAAATGCTGCTGATCATTCCAATGATCCCAAATAGACTCACATTAGGCCACATGAAAGCAACTGAACCCAAAAATATATTAACCAGTATATAACTGCACTCTCACACAACACGCCTGCAGCAACAGTTAGGACTCCTCCCTCCCTTTTAAAAGCGTTTTTGCTTCTGAGGACATTGTGGTTGTAAAACCACATGCTAGTAGTCTGGCCCCGGTGTGATCAACCAGTTTCTGCGGGAATGTGACGGCGGAACCAGGGCCAGATTAACACTTTGTTGTACCCTGGGCAACAATATTCAAGGGCTCCATCATCACGACCCAAGGATCACCATAATGTGGTCACATACAGAATATTTTACTGTAATATGCAGTAAATATACTCAATACTTGAATGCCTGACAACACGTAACCCGCCCAGAGTAACCTTTGACCCACCTCGTGTGGACTGACCAATGAGGAGAGGGTCTTAACTTGAGGCCCTCTCTTCATTGGTCAGTCTGCATGAGACTGACTCTCAACTGACGTTCAGTCATAGGCAGCGAAGCGTCTCTGTGCAGTGCAAAAGCCCGGGTGGACAGTTTGTTTAATGTAGGGTGACCATATTTCCATTTCCAAACAAGAGGACAGGGGATCTGTGCCTATGACGTCACACTATGGCAACGCCACACAAACCATGTTGGGACCCATTTTTTGTAAGAACTAAATTAATATCAGATTCTGCCAATTAAAGGGCTCTAAAACAATTCATATGTAAATATTTTGCATATTTAATGCAAAATCTAATTTTTCTGCTTTAGTGCTGCAACAAGGTTTTATTAATAATAAATTATTATACCTTTTGTTTTACTACAGCATCGGTACGCTTCCTGTGCACAGATTATTAAGGATGCTTGTTTCAGCTGTGAGATTAGACGATAGGATCAATGAAAAAATAAGTTGTCACACACTCCATGGAAACTTTCAGAGAATCCACAAATAGTGGCTTTCAAATGGTTTTGTTACTTTTTGCAAGTTTAAAAAAGAAGCAGATGAGACAGCATGTCTGATAATTTAGTTTTTCATCTGATAATATTAGAACATGTCAGTAATGTCTGAGGGGCTTTTATAAACACCATATAACTAACACTACTGGAGAGGGCATGAATTACACAGAGGCTTCTGGGGAGCCCAGTTATTGGGGGGGGGCATTTTGCCTTGGCCCCCAAAATGTCTTGAAACGGCCCTGGGTGTGTGACTGAGTTTTGAAGGTGATCTGAATTGTATCAGATGTATAAATATGACATGTGTATAACTTATTGTTTTTTACTGGTAAAAACGTGTAGTGGAGATAACTCTACCTACATTTTACTTTTCAACACTTTGTTTTGTTTTCTTGTTTTTATTGAACTATTTTCCTGTCCTGTCTGTCTCTCATCTTCCTGCATCTCCTCTTAATTCTCCAGAAAATCTGTTGCCTGGATTCTTACCTTTTCACCTCATCAGTTACTTTTGAGCAGATCAAAGGGATCTCCTGACCGAAAAGCGCAGAGCGCGTTTTCGATGCTGCGTGAGGTGACATCACCACAGCACAGGTGATGAGATCCGCAGTAGCGAGCTTCAGGCACAAATAAGACAGAAAATAGAGAACATGTGCGGACATGAACAATCGTGTGCTAATTATAGTTTTTTGGTTGCGCCACTTTGAGAATGGACCGTGCGCTGGAAGCAGCTGCCTGGATCGCTGTGCAACAATGCGGAACCGGTTCGCAGCAGCGCAAGTCTGCAGGCTCTCCCTCGCGCTGATCTGCCGGTACCGGCTCTCCCTCACGCTGATCTGCCGGCTCTCCCTCGCGCTGATCTGCGGCTCTCCCTCGCGCTGATCTGCCGGCTCTCCCTCGCGCTGATCTGCGGCTCTCCCTCGCGCTGATCTGCCGGCTCTCCCTCGCGCTGATCTGCGGCTCTCCCTCGCGCTGATCTGCGGCTCTCCCTCGCGCTGATCTGACTTGCTCTGGTCTGCGCGCAACGGCGGGCGGGAAGGGGGGGGGGCGCTTTTGGAAGAGTTGTGCGACACAACGAATCGATGACGCAATTCGTTGCCAACGCTTTTAGTAATCGATTTTCATCGAATTTATCGATTCGTTGTTGCAGCCCTAATAGTAATACATCAAATTTATGTAGTACTTTTTAGGACACTCAAAGGTGCTTTCATGCACTCTCACATTCACACACTGCCAGTGATGGTAAGCGACTATGTAGCCACAGCTGCTCTGGGGAAGTCTGACAGGGGCGAGGCTGCCATTTAGCGCCATCAACTCCTCTGACCTAGCCTAGTGAACTAGACCAAATTCTTGCTTTGCAAAGTTTGGTCTAGGAACGCTCCATTGGAACCTCTGCAGCCCCTAACAGCATTCTGGCTGGCCAATCACAACTCTCTAGAGGGGTTTCAAACACATAAAGAGCTGTGATTGGTAGGGCTGTCGCGGTTGAGGAATTCCCCCTGCGGTGATTCAGGGTGGCTTAATATTGCGGTGTGCGATATTAATGCAGCACTTTTTTTTATTGCAGTACTATCTAAACATAATGTTTACACATTTAAAAAAGGTTAAAAATTGCCGTGCCTTCTTTTATAACACTTTACTGAATGCAGATCAAAGGGCAGTAACAACACAGATCGCAGTAACGTTTGTTTCTCCGACAGTTGGAGTCCGACTGAACTTAAAAACAACAAAATTCAGGAGGTTAAACTTTTAAATGCAAATTTGGCTGCAGCATCTGACAAATAAGAAACAAGTCCCCATTTTGTTTAGTTGTTTAAAATCAAGCATAAAAAATTACATGTACCGGGCATCATTTCACTTTCACACACACACGAATGACGGTGATTTATAGCTCGGTCACGTCCTTGTTACCTGCAAGGAAAACCAGCATGTTAACCATACAGTTTGAGAGAGGATCTGAGAGGGGTGGCAACATTTCCAGCAACACTGAAAACCCTCTCGGATGGTGCGCTCGTTGCACTAACGCACACGTACTTGCGTGCGACTCTGGCGAGCAAAGGGAATCTCTCCTGGTTGTTGCTCCACCATGTCAGGGGGGTTTTCTTTAGGGTGGGTGCATTCCTCCTGCAGGTAGCGAGTGAGCTCCAGCTCGGCTCAAACTCTCTTCGGGACGGTTGCAGAAGCAGTGCTTGTCTGGGACTTCAGCAGGTCTCCGAGCGTTTATTTATTTATTTATTTTTGCCGCTGGAGGCAGCTCTGTCTTGGCCAAGGACTCTGGCTGCGCAGCAGCTGATGTACTGAAAACCAAAGTGCTCCCAAAGGAGCGAAGTAACGTTTCGTTTTGATACCATTGCAGCCATCCTTCTCAACATGCATCATTGAGTTGAACCAAGTTCAGTAATCGCGGTGGCCCATGATGCAGCGCGGTGGGCTTCTTCATATTGCGATATTTCATTTTTGCGGTTACCGCGACAGCCCTAGTGATTGGTCCATAATAGTGGGCCAGTCATAGTGCTCTGTCTGCTTAGTGAAAAAGTCACAGAGCTTTATCCGCTTTGTGGGCCAATCAGGGCACTCTATATGCCTGGTGGGTGGGATGATGCAACAGAGTGAAACAAGATGGCGACAACTCATTTGAAACTGCTTTTACATCAATTTTGGACTATTAGAACACTTGGGCTTCATTAGAATCAGGAGCAGATAGATGTATTTAAGGGCTTTTTTTGGGGGGGAAAAATGATGTGTTTTCTCCTTCTTCAACTGTGGACCGCCTCATTTACCGATGGCTGTTGCCGTGAGTATGTCACATTCATTGTCCAGTAGCATGCGGAGATCATTTGAAAGACAACGGTAGAACCCGCCCCACAAACGAGAGCCGTCAATGGAGCGTTGCCAGACTAAATAATACATTTATTTAGTCTGGCTTGCCAGGCTACCTCTGACCACCACCAACACAAGCAAATTGGGTGAAGTGTCTTGCCCAAGGACACAAAAGCAGGATACCCCTGGCGTGAGTTGGAATCAATCCCATGACCCTCCGATGATGAGGTAACCTGCTCTACCTCCTGAGCTACTGCTGCCTCATTTATGCTCAACAAAGACCCAGCATTCACTGCTTTTCAGCTACTGTTTATCTGCATTTTTATACCATCCTAATTAAGATTTCATTTGCACATTGTGTTAAATTTCTTCTTTTTAGTGTAAAGTTTGAATATTTTTACTGATTGTTCTGCTGTAGATGAAGTGAGTGTAGGATTTTTATGTAATTTAGTGCAATGTTTTTTGGGTATTATTCTGTGGTATTTGATGAGAAATAATATTTAGTGGTACAGCACCAATGGTTTCCTAAAAGCAAACCATAGTAAAAGAAAAAGTGATTGGGGGAGTTCTGATGATGGAAGGAGCTTTTACTGAGCTTGTGTGCTCTAATCTGGGCTAAAACAACACGGTTCGGCTGCACGTGAGAGATTATATCTCTATGAGTCTATACAAGTCAGTTTTATAGCCATACGCACTTTAACTAATAAAGTGGACATTGATATCAATTGAATATTTACTAAAACATCAGCAGCAAACCGCATGCTTGTCTGCTGCAGATTTCCTTCTGTTAAACCACAGGAAAATGAATGATGCTGAGCCTTGTTTACAACCAGGAAATGAAGAACTGCCACAAATGTGGGGGAGTGGGGGGGTGATTACATTTTAAACATTCCCACTAGTTAGTTCTAAATAGAGAAACCTCAAAACACAAACAACTGCTGGCCAGAAAATCCAATACAAGATGGTTTAGTTCAGAGGACTGCGTGGTGGCACAATTGTGAGTACTGTTGCCTTGCAGCAAGAAGGTTGCAGGTTCAAAACCCGGCTGTGGCCTTTCTGCGTGGAGTTGCATGATCTCCCCATGCATGCACGGGTTTCCTCTGCATGCTCTGGTTTCCCCACAGATCACAACATGTCCTATAGGTTAACAATTGTACGTTGCTTTGGATAAAAGCATCTGCCAAACACATAAACATCAAAATATGAGGCGTGTAGCAAATCCTGCTTCTCTAAAGATGAGATGAAGTTGGCGACCCTTTCAAGTTAGCAGTTTGTGCATGAATGAAAGGATGTATTAAATGACAAGGGCCACTTCAGAAAATTAATTATTACTATTATTACTATTAATTATTATTACTATAAGAAACGTCTGAATGGACAGAATACAAAGTGTTAAAAAACAAACTGCTTCTCGGATTCACATGAAAATTGCGATTCTGGGAGTTAAAAGCTTCCATGTGGAATATCTGCTACTGTTAATGTGGATTAGATTGGACTGTAAAAATGTCTTATGTTTTATTGTTACTTGCAAATGCATTCACAGACCTGAAAAATCTCAATAATCAGACCCGCCTCTCACCAAATAAAACAATGCTGAATATTTGCTGATTTTATTAATATGGTGCACTTCTAACAAATATGTGGCATGTTGTGAATTAAGAGAATTTTCTTAGGTATTAAATCAAATTTGCAGGAGCTCTATATAATTTGCCAGATGCATTACACACACACACACACACACACACACACACACACACACACACACACACACACACACACACACACACACACACACACACACACACACACACACAAAGCATTTGGCTCCAGTTTCACTAAAATGACAGTTTACTGCTCCTGTCTCCATATATCTGAGTGAAAGCCAACATTAGCCGGAGTTCACGTGGTTTCACCAGTGAAAGCCCTGAGGGCAGGACAAAGATGGAGATAGAATGTGTACTATTATAAACCCAGACAGGCCTGGCTTCATGAAGATGAGTCAAACTTGGACAAACTCTGGCTGAGATAATTGGATGTGAGAGACAGGGAGAAAAGGACAGTGACAGTGAAACAGAAAAACAGCGGTTTGCATACATAAGCTAGATGACAACGGGGCAGCGGAGCTCTTTCGACCTAAATCTGGGAAAAAATGATCAACACTCAACGATAGTTTGGTGGACAAACTGACCACTTTCTCCTAAAGGAAAACCCTCAACTCATCACAATCATGTGACCTCGCCTGGGGTTAAAACAGCAATTGTTCAACTGGGCCCTTTAACTAGGCCCTGTTTAAACTGTGATGTAATACCCAGTGAGCTGTCAGCCCCCAACACGTCACTCCTACTGAGCCTCACCGAGATTCAGTTAAAGACTCTCTTCCTTCATTGTGGATATTTTTAAACTTCCACAACTTCTAGCTGTATGAACTAATGCTGGTATGCAAAGACACTGCATATAATGTGCATTTGTAGACAGCATGGTTTAGTGCATCCAATTAGACCATTAAAGAGAATTGATGGTAGTAAGAGCTCCCTCGTGCACAAAGAAATTAGCCTTTAACTTCGGATTTAGGTGCATTCAGATCATAAGACAATTGACATGTTATTTTGATTTCCTATAAAAGTATAAGGCAGACCATTTTGTTACATTTCAAACGGAATATATAACAAGTAAAAGCTGGATAATTGTATTTAAATAAAAGAAGTACTGCTAATGTTTGTTAGATGCCAAGTGAGTGAAATACCTGCAGGTTTAACTTTTGTGCTAAGACACTTACATGGCTCATGGAGCTGCGAGGACTCCAGCGCAAGCGACTCAATCACCCTGATCCTGTTCTGATGCGGTTGTGTTGGGTTGCTGGGATAGCCCAGTTCGGTTGGGCAGCCTCCGATCTCTGGAGAAGCGGGGATCCGTTCCAAACTCCGACCAGACCTCTGGAAGCCGAACCGTGCCTGTTCACATGAGGAATACACAGACCCATCCTCCTGTCTAGCCCGGCTGTGGAGAGAGGATGCCCGGTGCTGCGGCTTCTGCTGCTGGGTGTTCGTCACGTTGCTCGGTCCCAGTGGACGGACCTTGTTCTCCACCCGTGGTGCACATGTGGACAGCGGGGCTGGTTTCTGGGGTTGTGGGTGCACAGCAGCCTGGGCCTTGAAGTGGTAACAATTCTCCGGGTTGAGCATGGAGTACCGCAGCCCGGCCACGAACCGCTCAAAGGTAAGGCAACCATGCGGTGGGGTGACCCTCCTGAGGCAGCCCAGCACCCCGCCGGGCAGCTCACTGGTGTCCGCGCCCTGCCAACGACTCTCAATCTCCGAGATGTGAACATAGCCTCGTCCAGTGTCGTCCAAGATGTCAAACAGGGTCCTTAAACTATGAAGGAAAGCTTTGGGCAGCCCGTCTGTTGAATACTCCACGTCTCTGGGCTGCATTTCTTTCGTTTCAAAGAGGTCCACAGGTGCTCCAATGACTTCTCTTCTTAACCCAACTCGGTTATGAATCCCGTTCGGTTTACAGCTCAGGTCTGTCGCTATCAAAGCCATTAAGTTACGGATACTTTATTCCAATTAATCATTCAAAAACCACACTATGTAACGGTGCGGATTATAAAAATACTTCGCTTTTCTTACATAATAAGTCACTAAAACACACTTTTATGAAGTGCTTTGAACAAAATTCCCGATAAACTGTGGTACCTTTATCAGAACTCCGCAGCTCCGTGACCCATACTTTCCTTCTGCTGCTCGAGTCTGGACCGCCCTCAAACGGCTGTGCGCGAGAGGCCCGCCGGGATCAGCCATTGGCGAGGTGTGCGCGAGCTCAGCGCTGATTGGCTGAGAGCAGCGGAGGGTTCCAGTTTGAGTTGTGCTTTTGTTATTACGAGTACGCCTCAGAGACGTTATTCATAAACGCAGTGTGTTATTAAATCCATCTGCTTAATAAAAGGGGGCTGCCCTCCACACACACTCAAAACAAATGTGAAAAAGAATATAATTGTGACAATACCTTTATTTTCAGTTATTTATTTCCCCAGTGGTTTCCAACAGCCACCTCACTGTGTTCTCACTTTTCTGATTGTAGAAGTTACATAAACATTTTGCCCTATAAATGACTACAGTTTGTTTTTTACTATTTCACTATTCCCATATTAGTTACTCATAATGTGCATCTAAAATCTAACCCTAAACTCAAATAAAACGAAGTTTTTAGTGATTAGCTCTTTGTTTTAAATTTAAATAAATACCTATTTTATTTTGCATTAAGAGATTGCCCCAATTTATACTAAACTGTTTGGTCAAAATAATGTGCAAACAGTTGTTTTCATCTTAAACGCAACCTTTCATTATGCATCTAATTCAGCTTTCCGATCTTATAACTTCTATGAGTCACATGAAACTCAACCTCTACACTGTTAACTCTGACCTGCCTAGACATGAACTCCTATTCAGTCATCATCTGTAAAGACTGTACCGGTGGTAATTTACCTCAAAGATGCTGTCAAGATGTCACAAAGAGTTTCTTGTAATTATTGCACAATCCAGTTTTACTTAGCGTGCTTGTCAGACCAGACTTTTCAGAAAATGCCAAGCAATATTAAAAATACACTTGAGTTTGTCAATCATATAAGTTCTTGGTGACAGATTAATTTAAGGAAACTGTGCAGGCTGCAGCTGCAACAACTTAAAGCTGGGGAACATGGGTTAAATTTTTTTAAAGTTACTCAAAAATCCTTTAAATTATCTGACACTGTTCTCACTGCCTGGCAGTCACCACCAAAAAAAAGGTAAACAAAATGTTAGAGTGTGTGAGCTTTTTTGGTGGCGACTTTTTCTTGGCCATGCATCACAATACAGGGGAGACGATACGATGTATTCATCCATCCATTATCATCCACTTATCCGGGGTCGGGTCATGGGGCAGCAGCCTGAGCAGAGAGGCCCAGATATCCCTTTCATCAGCCACTTCGGCCAGCTCCTCTGGGAATCCCAAGGAAAACATATGGCTCTTACACATCTGGGTCAGTACAGTCAGATATGAGGCCAGAATTTGGTTTCACACCTGGGTCAGATATGCATTTTTCCATTCCAAGGTGACTCTTTTTTTCAGACTTTTTCCTCTGAAGTCCAACTGGGGCCGAGGTGACACGACAGACTGATTAGCCAGCTGAAATTCACGCCTACCATCTTCGATTGGCGAGTAGAATCAGCCAGCGGGGGCTTCCCGCATGCACGATTCATTTTTATCCTGGATGCTGTTGAGTACACATCTGTCTGTAGCACGGAGCTCCCGCTCAGTGGGAACGGCAAAAGAGAGCCGTGTGTGTATCCTCTATGCAGCAAACATCTCTGCACGGAGGTCCCACCACAGCCGCTCAATGGGAGGAGAGAGCGGCGAGCGTATGTGTGTGTGAGCGGACTTTGAGGACATGCACGGCAAACAGGGAGCAAATTAATAAGATGTGGTTCAAAGTCTCCAAAAGAAACAGCTCACAACCGCCTTTGTTAAGGACACCACAGACTTTCTCGCGGGTCTTCAGATGCCACCCACGTGCTCTGAGATTTCCGCATTCCTGAAAACTACTTCGGAACTACATGTGAACACTACACTGCCCATATGAAACGTAACTGACGCAATCCTCCCCCAACCATACTGACCCACACGTGCAAGCGCCAATAGTCTTTCCAGCATATCCTGAGTCTTCCCATGGGTCTCTTCCTGGTTGGACGAGTCTGGAAAACCTTGATAAGATTCGATATGATACCATGTATTGTGATACTAAAAGCAAAATTTTAAGACTGAATTTAATCGGGAAACCCAGGCCAGATGCTTTTCAACACATATTCAGTGTTACTGCGGGCTCTCGTTGTGCTGTCAGAATGAAGACAGTCAAAACTGCTGCCACCAGTCAGTAGTAGCAGTCAGTTTGAATTGCATCACACAAAATAAATACAGTAAGTGTTAGCATTAAAAAATCTCAAATTTTGGTCCCGTAGCTTGGACTTTGGTTGCATTCACTTGAGATGTTAAAATATGCTTGAAAGGCTCTATTGTTAATCATTGAGTCAGCTCTGCATGGTGCAGAATTTACTAATGCTTTAATGTATAAACACAATCAGCTATCTGTTTAGAACGGCCAAATGTAAATCACTGTTTTTACATTGCTTCGAATGATTCTAACCACATTCATTAGAAGTGTCATCTTCTGAATGAAAATTTAAAAAATAAACATCCTGCTTTGTCTTTATAATCTCAAAGAACCTACTCTTGGTTTAATGCCAAAGACTTGATGACATCTACCTTCAGGCTTGTGTTTTTACACGGCTCTGACATTTGCTTTTTTACACAGATGGAAGATGTTTAAAAAAATTCACAGAGCTAAATCTGAGCAACAGACCTGTAGCTTCTCTCTGTATTTGGTTGGGAGTAAAACTAAATATTAAATGTGTGTAACACTAAAAAAAACAGTTTTAAAATCTTATTTCGTATTGTAATCAGTCACTGGGAGTGTTTCATGCAGGCTGAACATGAAAATAATCTCCTACACCAGGGATTCCCAAAGTGTGGTGCGCGCACCCCCAGCTGCCGCTAGGGGGTGCGCGAGGTGAAAAGTGTAATGGCTGCGGAGCTCAGAGAAGTCTGTCATATGTCACCATTAGCGTAGAAACTCATTTGTGGGTGGGCCAAAGAAAAAGTAAGTGGGCCCAATAAATGTAATTGAAAACAAGTATATTTTTGCGCGCGCGCATCCTCCACATGTGCCCTAGCTTCATAATAACAATGCGCCGAGCTTCAGCACTCTGGCCTGCGCACGCCGATATGTTCCGTATTTGATCATTTTTAACGGTGTTGGAGGAATCTGAAGGTGAGTCATTCTGGCAGATTGTAATTAACACCCTGTCTCATGCAGGTGTTCTGACATTGTAAACCTCACACACAGAACATTGTGGATGTAACAAAATAACAAGAAATGATTCCCATCCAGGTTATTAACAGCGCGCTGAAGATCTGAAGTTCAGAGTGCGTCTGTCAGAGGTCAGACGCGTTCCGGCTGAACCACAGCTCACGGGTGCACAAGTGAGCACATCTGGGCTGGGCAGAAGTCATTTTACAACATTGGTTTAAATAGCGCGAGACGCGGTGACTTGAGCGGCTGTGCCGCGCGCGCGTGCGCGCACACACGCACGCACACAGATTCAATAAGCGTGCACACTGCTTTAACTCCGGCGCGCTGTCAGACTGAAGGCAGAAATGAACGCTGCCTCCACCACGATAAAAACTTTTAAGAGGTTATTTTTCATTCAAGGTCAAATTAAGATATTAGCTTCTGGGATGAGTCGGGTCCGCTCCAGCCAGTGACTCCTCATGAACCTGACCACAAGTCCTGTTACTGCAGCATTTGTTATTCCAGTCCGCATGACAGCGGATCGCAGATTCAGCCACACCATAAAACAGCAATAAGTCAGTCTGAGGTAAAAGTGAACATCATGGCTATATCTTGTCCCCTATTGACATTTGATTATGCACAAGTAGGTGATCAGCTCAGGTTTATGCAGAGCAGAAGGAAGGAGAGCGCTCTGGCCGCACAGGTTAAACGTTCCTACTTTAAGAAAACCGTTAAATTGCATTGTTTATGTGCTACCTGGGCACTCTAAATATTTATTTAAAATGAAATCAAAGGAAATTGTAATGGTATCAAATGTTTATTAATTACTATTTAAAAAATGAAAGTGATGGGGAATTTTTTTTAACCCTGTCTGTTTAGCTTGACATCTGATATATATATATATGTATATATATAGATAGATAGATAGATAGATAGATATAGATATAGAGAGAGAGAAAGAGCCATGCCCCGATGTGGGGCGGGGGGGGGGGGGGGGGTGCGTCGACATGGTCGGGACATAGAAGGGGGTGCTCCTGCATTAGCTTCTGATAGAAAATAGACGGGGAAACTCTAGGATTTGAAAATCCTCACAGAGCTATGCCACACTGTCACTTAACATTCATCGACTCACCCATCTTGACTTGTGACAGCAGAACTTCTTCAAACTTTTATTTGTGGGAATAAAACATAAAATTCTCAAGTCAGTGGTAGAGTCGCACTGCTGTAATCCGGGGCGAGATGTCCAAATATCAGGAAATAAAACTACTAAACCTGCTGTCTGAAGCTCAGCTCTGAAGTGGCTCACTTCTAGTTTCTAGAAATGGTGCACCAGTGTTTTTTGCCCCCTGAGTACGACTTACAAGGCATTCATTCCTGCTAGACTGCTGCACATGTATTGATTTGATTAGTGTTCCACACCTTTAAATTTTGGGACATTTTGTGCATTTGTTCATTCATCAGTGCTGATTCGCCTCAAAGTCAGAGCAAAAATATTCTCTAGATTTGGATTTTTAAAATGGATTATCGAATCTGCCTATTCAGGTTGGAGCATTATTTTTTAATTGTTTTTTTTTGGCCTCTTATCACTATATCACTATTGCATCATATTCACTCAGCTCTGAGGTGAAAGGTTCTCGAATGTACAGCTCCCTTCAAAGAGCCGTAAGTCCCATCACCAGTGATATGTGGCTTTATTATGTTTAGGATTTATGTTTTTTCCTAATTTCTATGTTGATTTATATATTTTTTAAAGGAAATGCATTATTTGCATAATTTCCTTTCACTAAAATTAGGTTGTCCATGTTTGCATCTAATTTACTCATCAGTAAAATTATATATCCATCAGCAGGATGCTGAAAGTCCTTTTTAAAATGGCAAATTGTTTTGCTCAAACTTCCTATATCACCTTTGTCATTTCATTCATGCCAAGCTGTACACAAATAAAGAAGCTGCAGTCCCTCTTACTAGTTTGACACAGCTCTACTGCACTGATTAGAATTCAGTGGCTGCAAGAAAATGATTATTCTGAGAATTGTTCCACACTTCTCCTTTGATTACATTTTTTACCAAATCTTCTCTATTAAAACAGACACTGCTCATTAACTGGCAACACATCTCAATCCGTCCCATTGGTTCCACAGGAGCAACCAGCGGCTGGTTTTGGCTGCAGAGTTAATTCTGTTGCATGACAAACCAAAATATCCAATCAATAATACCAGATCATCAGCTTAGCATCAGATTCCTGCTAAAGACCCAAATTAATTCCTGACCTGCGATTTAGGGAACACGTTATTTCTTTTAAATCCGTGTTAATGCTGTTATGAAAACCAAAAGCTCCAAAAAGTCCCAAATCAGAAAATGAAATTAAACAAAAAGAAAAAATAAATAAATGCTTCAAATAAATAGAGTGCATGTATTTATGTCAGGTACTGTATATTTTCTAGGAAACAGTCAGTATAGAGGATGGAATTAATGTTTTCTTTACTCCATTACATCTCCATATTTTGTCTTCTGGTGTCCTTTTGAGTCCTCTGATTGAAGTACTGAAAGATAAACAGAAAAAAGAGGAAATTACACATCCACAGATGAACAGAACGTGCAAATGAGTTCAAATAAAGAGTATATGACTTAAAAATCTATTTAAATGAACAGAATTATAGTTTTCATTGTGCATGAGAGTAAAAGATGACAGTCACACCTGAAGATTGGGGTCTCTCTGGGACTTTTCCTGTTTCAAGCAACATCCACAAATCTGAGCATTTCTGTGTTTCGCAGCGAGTCACTGCATAGCTGCCGATCGATGAGGCCACTAGGAGCAAACACATGGCAGGTTAAAATAATAAAACAAGGATGTCTCACATGTTTTTCACTGTAATTTCAATCGTTCCCTTGTTACCTATTGAAATAAGTAGATTCCACTGAAGAGGATAAGGGAGTTTCTTCTGTAGAGCCTTCTGAATGGCAAAAAAACCTGCAACACCTGCAACAGCAACACAACCACACATCTGAAACTTTTACAACAGGAAATTGTTGGATTTGCAGTTCAAGTCTGATTTATTAAGGAAGGGAAGCGAGGGACATTGAGTCCGAGTGGGCCATATTCCATGCTTCCATTTTCAAGGCTGCTGACCAGAGCTATGGCCGCAGGGTCGTCTGTGCCTGTCGTGGTGTCAACCCCCGAACCTGCTGGTGGTCACCGGCGGTAAGGGATGCTATCAAGCTGAAGAAAGAATCCTATTGGGTCTTTTTACCATACCAAATTTATTTACATTTAAAAACAGCATGGCAGCCAACCAAAGTGCTGTAGAGGTAAAAAGTGTCTGTGAAGGTTCTCAGTCATCCAGGTCAATGTAGTCTAATGAGCTTTGAAAGAAAAGCGTCTGAACTTCTTTGAGTTGCTTGAAGACGTTTCACCTCTCATCCGAGAGGCTTCTTCAGTTCTAAGGTCAATGGAGAGTCCCTGATTTAAACCCAGTGGGAGTTTCCCCCCAAAGAGGGAACAAAAGACCCCCTGATGATCTTCTACATAAACACATGAGCCAAGGTGTGAGGGTGGGTGTGGGTCCTATTCAGCCAGAGTTTCGGGTGAGCTCATTGTGAAACCTGACCCCACCCTATCATGTGAATTCCTGAGGTCAGGTGGCCCAGGATATGCGTGAGCGTTGAGGCATCTGGGAAGAGATCTCAAAACTGGATTATAGATGGCAGACAGTTGGTGTCGTAAACCACCGCCTCTGTTCAAAGATGGTTGCTTACAGTGGACATAAATGGCTTCCCTTACTCCTCTTTCAAACCATCTGTCCTCTCTGTCCAAAATGTGAGCGTTGGCATCCTCGAAAGAGTGACCTTTGTCCTTTAGATGCAAATGAACTGCTGAGTCCTGTCCCGTGGAGGTGGCTCTTCTATGTTGTGCCATGCGCTTGTGAAGTGGCTGTTTGGTTTCTCCGATGTAGAGGTCTGGGCATTCCTCGCTGCACTGTACAGCATACACCACATTGTTCAGTTTGTGTTTAGGAGTTTTGTCCTGTATCAGAGAAACTCAGGAGGGTTTTCTCCAAACACAACATACCAGTGTACTTCAGGCCCAGCAACACACTCAGACAGAAACTGGTTCACCCGAAAGACAAAACTCCTAAACACAAACTGAACGATGTCTGCATATAAATGGTAGTCAATGTGGTGCTTTTTTAAAATGTCACCCAGGGGCAAAATATATAAATTAAATAAAAGGGGTCCAAGAATAGAGCCCTGAGGAACACCACAAGTCAAAGCTGCAGAGGGGGAGGCAGCACTACCCATCATAACATTCAAGCTGCGGTCACAGAAGTAGGACCTAAACCAATCTAGGGCAGTCCCCTGAATGCCGACCAGCTGGTTCAGCCGAGTCAGCAGAATAGCGTGGTCAACCGTGTCAAAAGCAGCAGATAGATCCAACAAAACCAGCAATACATTAGAACCAGAGTCAAGGGATAATAAAATGTCATTAAAAACACGAAGATGAGCTGACTCAGTGCTATGGAGGGATTGGAAGCCTGACTGGAAGGGATCCATTAAACCATGATCATCAAGGTAAGAAATAATTTGGTTAAAAACAGCACGCTCTAGTAGTTTTGATAGAAATGGAAGCTTGGAGATTGGTTGAAAATTACTCATGACAGAGGTGTCAAGGCCAGGCTTCTTCAGAACGGGTTGAACTACTGCATGTTTAAAAGCACGGGGTACAACACCAGTGGATAAGCTGTTGTTAGTAATGCTCAGCATAAGGGGGCCAGTGACAGAATATGTCTCTTTAAGGAGGTGTGGAGGGACAGGGTCAACAGGAGAACCTGACGGCTTCAAGGCAGACAGGAGGTTCTCAAGAGAGGACAAAGAAAGTAAGTCAAAGTTATCAAGAGACCGATGCAGGATTGGTTCAGGAAAACTAGTGACATTGGGACAAGAAATCTGAGCCCGGATCATCAATAATAAAATACACAACAAAGCAGAGAATCACTATAAACAATAAGAACACATAATAATAATTAATAAAAAGTCAAGGGTACTTTGGGAGTATGGGGTACCAGGCCCTTTGATGCGAACTGTTTGGTCCCTATATGACTGGTGTCAGAGCTTGGTCTGGAGTAAGTCGAGCTCGTTTCAGGTGGGAGATGGACTCCGCCAAGGCTGTCCTATAACTTTTATGGACAGGATTTCTAGGCACAGCCAAGGTGGTGAGGGGATCCGTTTTTGTGGCCTAAGGATTGAGTCTCTGCTTTTTGCAGATGATGTGATCCTGTTGGCTTCATCAGAATGTGATCTCCAGCTTTTGCTTGAGCGGTTTGCAGCTGAGTGTGAAGCAGCTGGGATGAGAATCAGCTCCTCTAAATCCGAGACCATGGTCTTGAATCAGAAAAGGGTAGAATACCTTCTCTGGGTCAGGAATGAGTTCCTGCCCCAAGTGGAAGAGTTTAAATACCTCAGGGTCAGGAGATCGATAGACGGATTGGGGCTGCATTTGCAGTGATGCATGTGTTGTACCGGTCTGTTGTGGTGAAGAGAGAGCTGAGCCAAAAGGCGAATCTATTGATTTACTGGTCAAGCTACGTTCCTACCCTCACCTATGGTCACGAGCTTTGGGTAGTGACTGAAAGAACGAGATTGTGGATACAAGGGGCCGGAATGCATTTTCTCCACGTCTGAGCTCTTCCTTAGAGATAGAGTGAGAAGCTCGGTCATCCTGGAGGAGCTCGGAGTAGACCTGCAGCTCCTCTACATTGAGAGGAGCCAGTTGATGTGGCTCAGGCATCTAGTTAGGATGCCTCCGGGATGCCTCCCTGGTGAGAATTTCCGGGCACGTCCAACTGGGAAGAGACCCAAGGGAAGACTCAGGACACGCTGGATGGACTATGTCTCTCGGCTGGCCAGGGAACGCCTTGGAATTCCCCCAGAGAAGCTGGCCCAAGTATCTGGGAAGAGGGAAGTCTGGGCCTCTCTGCTTAGGCAATTTGGTGATTTGATAGATTATTTCAGAAGTACATTGTTAGACTTTTTTAAATTGTAGTAAAATTATTCTATTTTTCATATCATTGCATGCAATTCTCACATTTTTTGTGTTGTGGTGTTGATGGTCAAAAGTTAAAATGCTGCCTGAACACTGATTCCTGTTTCTGCCTCTTTGTTTGGATTTGATTTATTTCTGCAGTTATCAAAAGTTTAAAAGTAAAAATTAAATAAGTCTTTCTGTTTTCTATTGAAATTTAATGCGGCCTCTTCCTTGGACTACTTACATATCTTCTCATTTTATTTCTATTTACTCCACATTTTAGATGCTTTAACATGAGAACAAATAAAACAATTTCCCAGATTCATTGTTGAAAAAACAAGGGATACAAAAGTGAACAAAGCCTGAAGCTCGAAGAGAGGTGATTCTAAAGTCTTCCTAGGATTTTACATTTAAGGATCACAGCTCCCTCTTGTGGTTTAGATTGGTGCAAGATGTTTTAAAGCATCAGTAGCTGCTTTCATAATTATGACCTATGAACAAAACAAGAAATTACTTTATTCAGCAGTATAAATACTTTTTTCAAATAAAAAATAAATTGATATTATTTAACCCTATATTGTGTTTTACAGTAAAAAAAAAGAGTGTTTTTGTGTGATTTAAATAATTAAAAAACCCAATTACCTAAAATAAAGCTGCCAGTCCCCTTCATAAAGGCATGAGACTGACAGGCGGCGTAGCTCTGCAAGCCCTGACAGACAAAACAGAAAATAAAATCAGATTTCACTTCACCAATAAGCCTTTTAAACATGCACGTTTATTTTTCTTGAGTATTTTGGTTATGTGTGCAACTGCTGAATGTCCTCTAAAAGTTAGAAAAACAAAAACATCCTCACCGGGTGTTTCACTGCTATCGCGTCCTCTACTTTCCTAATGCCGAGGTTG
The DNA here is from genome assembly GCF_043380555.1 of Nothobranchius furzeri. Lineage (NCBI taxonomy): Eukaryota > Metazoa > Chordata > Actinopteri > Cyprinodontiformes > Nothobranchiidae > Nothobranchius > Nothobranchius furzeri. The sequence continues at coordinate 54,497,371 of NC_091746.1, forward strand.
ACCATCCTGTCAGGGTTTAAATGTTGAAGGTTTAATTATTGGGAATAAAAACGTTATTAACTCTAATCCACAGCGTACATAACTCTCCTTTGCGCATATGTCGAGGGTGTAATGTTGTGACACTTCCGGTTAAAAACAAAACACAGAAGAAGAGTAGAAGTCTGTCAAATAACAGCGACATCTTCAGACAGAAAGCGGTACTGCCCGTGGAAACCCCCCCCCCCCCCCCCCCCCCCCGGTGTATCTAAAAAAACGTTGTTACATGAATAAAAATAGGGTTTAAATCTTAAATAAAATAAGAAGGAACATAAGGAAAAATACATCCCTTTGATCATGCATACGACACAAAATTAGAATAACGTTTTCTTTTGCAGTATCACACTGTTGCAGGGAATAATGAGAATTTTTGTGCACAGTAATCTATGTGCACACAGTCCAATTTATGCAATATAAACAATAATCTGAATAATCATTTTTTATTTTGTAGTTATGCATAAATGCAGTGATAAGGATGATGAATCAAATATACATGGAGAGGGGGTGGGAGAGGGACCAGATCGCAACAAACTCAGCTACACCGGTGATTGAAGCTGTGGCGTGGAGAGCAAAAAACAACCCTAATACAGAGAATACCAGGACTCTATTGGTAGACACCTCTGCAGCCTATTCACATTTGGACCTGTTCCAGCTGTACTGAGCCAAAGAGTTGGCATTCTGCAGAAACACAGAGGATGAAGTATAAATGGGGTCAGGTTCCTTGGGCTCCTTGTATCCACATCACTAGTATCACATCACCTAAAAGTGATGCAGATTACCTGAAATAAAACTACATCTGTGCTATTTCCTGCTACCTTGACAGCAAAGCAAAGTTTATTTTGAAAGGTTGCTGGTGACGAGTTTTAAAAAGTTAATAAGGATGAACGTTATCAGGTTTGCATATATTTTTTAAATTGTTATACTGTAGTTACATGTTCATATATACCTGCAATCTAGATCTACGTTTTCATGTTCCAGTTTATAGAGCGTTTTTGAAGTTTTTATTGTAGTAAATTTAACTTTTACTTCATTCTGAAGGTTTTGTGTATTTTGAGCCTGAAATGTTAAAAATAAAGTTTATTTATATCTCTATCGCAGATAAAATGACAAAGGGTTTTACAAAGACATCAAAATTAAAACATGATTATGAAAAAAATATATATATCACAAAATTTATTAAAATATATCATTAAAATAGATGAGGAATAATAATAAAATAAATTAAAATAAAAATATATCTAAGATTATTAAGATACATTTTAATGGATTTTATGAAGATTGTTTCTATCTATTTTAAATGTAAAAAAAACATGTTGTTTTTAACAGCTGCTATGGTGAATTACAAGAAAAGGGCAGAAATTAGGGGAAATCAGCTAATTCCAAATAAATAACCTGAAAAAACTTCAACAATGTGTAAAATGCTTTAAAATATCTCAAACTATTTGTCTTTTGCTCTTTAACCCTCTGGAGGCAGGTGTTACAGATTTGCAACAGTTAAAAACTGGTTACTCCACATACATATTTCATGAGCATCTTTTTACTCAGAAGCAGAGCCGGATTAACGCAAAGGCAAAGTAGGCACGTGCCTAGGGCCTGATTGGCTGGATGGGGCCCAGACAGAGGAACAAAATTAAAAATAAATAAATTAAAAATTAAATGTACAAATGTCCTATGATAGAATTTGTAGCTAGGACTCCTATCTACAATTTGTTTCAATATTTATTTATTAACTAAAAATAGTGACAATGTTTATCTTAACCATAGACCGTTTCAATGGCTACAGTCACATTAAACCTCTGGGGACGAGTATACGCGTCTTTTGAACAGGTCTTATTTGGGACGCTGTAGCAGCAAGACTCCGCCTCCCTGAGTTTCGGTTTCAATTTGGCTTTAAAAAGGAGATTATAAACTACACCCCACTTTTTAAATTTTGTTAATAGGCAACGTAAAAGCGGAGTTAAACTAAACTAAAAAACGACCTATTTTTAGACAATCTGATAACTTGTCAAAACAGCAGTTTAGTAATCCGTGAGCGGGAATGTGCTTGTGAACATAAAAAACCCACACAAAAACATGAGATCCTTTTGCTGTTGGTAAAAAGTATCATTTTGTAGCTGAGAGAGAGAGGAAGGCTGCACGAGTAATGAGATGTGCGCAAAAAGGAGCCGCTTCGCGGGGAAAGGAGTGGCGCGAACGGAGTAACAACAAACAGTTAGACAGATATTGACGGTAAACTTCATATTGTGGAGCGATCCGGACAGATATATTGTCGCTGCAGTTTAGCAGGCTTTTATAGCTTTAATAAAGGATGATGAGAAGGATAAATGTAAACCAGGCAGTTCAGATAGTACAGCTGTTTTAGAACTGGAAGCAGAGGAAGTGGACGGAGACTCGCAGCCGGAGTCTGAGGCAAACAGCGAGGATGTTGATGACGATGTGGCAGATCCATCCTTCCTCATAGAAGAGTTGGGTCATGATGAGGTAGAGGATGAAGGCAGAGATCCAGCTCCTCGGAGATCCAACAAGAGGAGTGTGGCGCCGCGCAGCTGTCAGATCTCGGCGTGAGACAGAGCCACTCCCCACTCCAAAATCCATGTATATTATTGCCAAATTAATAAAATAAGTATAAATTCAGATAGTCCAGGTTGTCCTGAAAATAATGATACCCCATAAGGCAATATTTATTGTTTTTATTAGAAAATACAAAAGAAAAACCAAAATGAGTCAAAAACGGTGATTTACACCCTGGATCCCAGAGGGCTAATAATTTTTTTAAATTAGTTATTTGCTATATCTAGTCATAATTTTTATAAATGTACAGTCTAGATTACCATTCTAAATGATAAAAACATTCGTCATAAATGTTTGTTGGTTTCACAGTAAAATAAACAACTTTTTTCCAATTCAAATTTTATGTTTTTGAGTGATTTAAGGTCTAATATGCAACCCCTTTATGTCCAAATATACAAAATAAGTATAGATTCATAAAGTCCAGGTTGTGCTGAAAAGATTGATACCACATAAGGCAGTGGTTATGGTTTTTATTTTGGAAATAATACAAAGGAAAACTCACGGCAAATTACACCCTGGACCCAGAGGGTTAAGGCGCCACCCAATAAAGGACGTCAGAGTCAGAGCGGGACACAACAAAGCTAGCAGGTGTTTTTGAGTAGGCTAACTTTCAAGATGCTTTCGGGTGTGGCAAAACGTAAAAAAAAAAAAAAAAAAAAAGAAGAGGAACTAAAGAAGAGACAGCGGGGGGCTTTACAGAAGTTTCTGTCGGGCTGCTCGGGAAACCGTCCGACAGCTGTGAACCTGCTCGAGTCAGCAGAGCCAGAGGCCGGGCCCAAGTCCGACCCGGAGGAGACACGACCCGAAGACGTGGTGGAAGATGCGGCGGAAGACGCTGTAGAGCCAACGCCGTCAACATCAACGCCTTCACAGAAGGACAAACTGGAAGAACAGCAGCCAGCCAGAAGTGAGCCCAATATAGTCTTATAGGAGCCTCAAGACCCAGAAAGGGTATTAACAACTAGCTACCCATCTGATCCTGCAAAGTGGTACCAAACTGATGACAGGATGCGTGAGTACTTTGCACTAAACCATCCCTCTCAAAATACTGGATATTCTTCGGCATCACAGAGGAAATCTCGAGACATGAACCGAAGCTTAACCAAGGAACATTTCTTCAGACGTGTTTCTGCTGTGATTGAGGCCTGTGTTGCTGGAAGGCTGAAGATTATTCAGTAGTGGAGCATGCTAAATGGTTTCCTTGGTAAGTGTTGCTGGTTTTATTAATTATTTGTCAAATATTTTTTATTAATGTTCAAATAGCAAAACAATAAGTTCACACTCAGAAAATTGACACAGAATTTCTGATTCAGCAGAGGCAAAAACAGCCTGAATGAGCATAAAGCAAGATCAAAACTTAAGATAATGTTTTCATTTTATTAAAATACTTTCTTTTAAGATTATAGATTGTATAAAATTTATACTGTAATAATTTAAGCTGTGTGTTTATAGTTTGTTTTCGAGCCTTTAAAACATGCTTCAGTCCATTCAAATGAATCCATTTATTCTTGAATGTCTTTCCACCATCATGTGATTAATTTGTCATAATTTATAAATGTTGTAAGCTATTGTATTTAGCAGAAAATCTTTTTAATTAAATGTAGTGATTAAATATAAACAGAGCAAATAAGAGACACATATTTGCTCTGTTTACATAGTTTAATGACACCTAGTGGTTATATACTGGTACCGCCTTGACAATGACACTTCCAATCGATAAGATGAGGATAATTTATTAGCATTTAATACAGCTGTGTAATGACGTATAAATTATTAATATTAAAAATTTGTCTGATAGAATGTTTTACATACAACACATGACTTATTTTGGCATACAAACAACCAATTTGTAACCAAAGACTAGGCTACGTAAAATGTGAATGAACTTTTATAAGTAAATTTGGTAAGTTTCAGATTTCAATTCATTAAATAACATCGATGGGGGGGGGGGGGGGGGGGGGCTAAAAATGCAGCCTGCCTAGTGTAGTCCATTTATTTAATCCGGCTCTGCTCAGAAGTACCCCTGAAGGACTTAGTTGTTTGTCCTGTTACCAAAACTTAATTTGAGCCTGAGAGGATTAAATGTTTATCATGATTTACAGATAATAACATCAAATTGGACATTTATCTTGCAGGATTAACAGTAGACAGCATAGTTTTCTTTTGAATCCCATTTGACCTGGTTGTTACCTCTGAACTAACACAGTGACTAGAATCAACTGAAGGGTTCTCCAGGAGACGGTGAAGAAAGCAGCTCAAGAGGCAGATGGAGAGAATCCAGCTGAGACACGATACCAACACAAAGGATAAAGTTTATGTTTATTATGTTTATTTATTTAGCAGACGCTTTTATCCAAAGCGACGTACTATTTTTTACTTGTAGGGCATGTTGTGATCTGTAGGGGAGACCGGAGTACCCGCAGTAAACCCACGCATGCATGGGGAGAACATGCAACTCCACGCAGAAAGACCACAGCCGAGTTTCGAACCTGCAACCTTCTTGCTGCGAGGCCAGTGTTACCAGACAACCTGAGCTTCATTCTGCTGCACATCAGAAAGAGGCACAAGTCATAAAACTAGATGGTTCAACAAAGGAGCATTGCCTGCACCAGTGTGGTGATGAGAAACTGAAAGGTTTATAGTCCTTTATGTGAATGGGATCACTGGGATCAAAGTCTGCAAACAAAAATCTTTAAATGGGTCAATTTTACACAAACAGCTGAAGTTGGGAGCATTATTAGCTGAGATTTGTACATATTATAGGGATAGACCAATACATCTGGCTGATATTCTTCTTTGGAAGAGCATAATTAAAGTCAGCCATTCGCAAATTGCGGTCAGCCTGGTACTGTTGCAGAATTCTATTTAAAGAGCAAGTCACCCCCAAATCTACTTTGTTGCTGATAAACTATATAAATGAGTGTCTAATAGTGCTGTAGACACATGTCATCAATAGTTTGGCACTTTAGTGCATCTTAGTTAAAATTTAAATATTCTGCCTAAAACTGTCAGTGTTGCGTCGTCTTCAAGTAAAAACACCTGCACTACATTTGAATTTAAATCTGCCATCCCTATTGGCTAAGATGTACACTATGACATTAGCTGGTACATTATGATGTATTAATGTCGTTGTAAGCCTGCGTGTGTATTTGTTAGGGGCTCTGCCCTCTCGGTCTGCCTGGCAACAGCATTTGTTGCATTTTTCAAATATGAAGTAGGAGTGGAGTAAGACTCTGGTAGGGGGTGACTTGCTCTTTAAATTCAGAGTTCAAAAAGCAGGGGCGTGTCCAGGGAGGATGGCCTGGGGTAGCATGCCACCCTTGGAATCTCTTTGGCCACCCCATGTGCCAACCCACTGAGTTCCATTTAAATTTACATTGTCCACAAAAGGCTTGGAGTTATAAACCCTTAAACAGTAGGTGGTAGCACGCACCTTCAACACTGGTTTCTAGCCCCAAGCATACAGAACATTTCTGTATCATCATTATTTTGTTCATATTGACAAATGATATTTATGGTCCTGGTTGACACTACACTCCAGTTGGTGGCGGTAATTCACCAAGAAGTGGCTTGCTAACCACCACAAAACAAGAAGAAGAAGCCTACCCAATCCCAATACTTGCACTTCCACCCTTGCACTCTATAATTGTACAATACTGGCCAAGGGTGCGAGTGCTTAGGCCTGCTTTGTTTCTACCCACCTAATTGGAATGAATGAGTCATTAAAAGGCTTGTGCAGATGTAAATGTGGTAAAGAGAAGATTAAATTACCCCAATCAGGTGTGATAGAGCAGGAAATACAGAAAACTAGCGGGATGGTGGCCCTTGAGGACTAGAGTTGGTGACACCTGGCATAGGGTATCCCAATTCTCAAGTGCAGAAGTTCACTACGCCCCTTTTGCACACTTGATATGCACTTTGCCCAATGAAAGAAGTTCATTTTAAGACAATGATATTTATTCATGCTCTAAATGTTTTAGACTGAGATTTAATGTGGACTACAATGAATGTAAACTTTGTCAAATGATTGTTTGAAAATTATCAAAGATTTTTTAAATTGTAGCACAAACAGCAATCTGCATCCCGGCATGCATCGCGGTCGATGACGCAACGGTCACTGTCCTCACTCAGCTTGTGTACTACACTGGAAGCCTTACTGCACACTTCCTCCAAGTGCAATTCACAGAAGACCGTCGGGCGTAGTGCGAGTATTGGGATTGGGCCAAAGAAGATGTAGTAGAAGTAGATGAGAATCACTATGTGTTATTTTGTGAGGGGTGACAACTCTCCCTTTTCAAAATAAAAAGCACAACTGTCCACTTTATTGGGTACACCTGTCCAGCTGCTCGTTAATGCAAATTACTAATCAGCCAATCACATGACGGCAACTCAGTGCATTTAGGCATGTTGGCATGTTAGGGCCACCCCATTTTAAAAGGTCTGAACACACCACTGTCAAAAACTGATTTAGGTTCAGAATTGTTGTTCATTCAGTTATTGGTGACATTTTAGATATGGACCATGAAAACCCACATCGGTCGTTCTCCACTCAGGAGTGCAGACAGATCTTGCAACACTTTGTAACGTCCAGCAATGGTCAGTTTAGGTGCTGTTTGACCATTCAACATCTGGTCAAAATGGAGACATGAGACTGCACGCAATCCCTTTAAATCAGCCTGCTTTCCTCACACCAGCTGGAGTTCAGAGCCTGCAGCTCTTACAGAGACAATGAAATCATAACAATAACTTCTCTCCTTCCAAGGCCCCTCACAGAGCAACTCTTTTATATAAACTTCTCACTTCAAAGAAGAAGAAGAAAGAAGATTTTTAAAATTAAATATGAACCTCTGAAATTTACAAGAGATAATCATTAAATAAACATTTGTTTATTGCTACTTATAATAATTATAAAACAAATGTTTCATTAATCTGTGCTCAGTGATTGTTTTAGCATGATTACTTGACAAGATCATAACATTTGCACTCACACAAGTACAGAGTAAGGTAAAGTTAAGTCCATGACACATAATTAACCTTTTACCCAGACCAGAGCCTCCGGATCAAAGAAGGCGTGTCTCTCTGAGATTCTTGGTAACATCCAAACTTGTCAACTTTTGGTTGGTTACACAATCAGAACATCATAACATTAAAACCAGATCAGACTGGTTATTCTTGAGTTCTAGAGAATCGCTCAGACCAGCCATCTGAAGCAAAACCTCTTTAACCATCAAAGATTTTGACACCTTGTCAAAACCTTTTTCGCACCTGCAAAGCTGCTACAACAAGATAGTTCCTGCAGAATAAGCTGATATTGTTCAGACTCCTTAAGAGTCCCAGACGCTCGGTTCCATCTGTCTGTCGTGACCCAAGACATCTCTGGACTGAAAGGATCGGTACCACTGTATTCTACAGCCCTCCGGTGCAAGCGGTCATCCGACCTCTCTGACTTTCGGATCCACCAAGAGGGTCTCTGAATACGGGTAATGTAGACACACAAATAGCGTCTGATGTGGGTTTTGATAATAATCAACCTCATAGCTTAACGCAAACCAAATTCGTTTACATCCAGAACTCAGCTCTCCGAGATACGCAAGTTCTGACCAACATTATATTCACACATAGGTTCCAGACATCACTTGTAGTTCCATCCACTCACAGTAAATAATAGTTTAACCAATTTGTCAAGTTTTGTTTGTAAAATAAATTCTTACTTTTATAAACCTGACTGTTTTCTGAATCAAAACGAAGTGTGTACAATCCCCTAATAACTGAAGAATCCTAGAATCTTCTGATTAAACACGGCAAAGACCAGGCAAGGTGATATTCTAGATTTAGAGTATCACAGCTTATTGGTCACAAGTAGGCTTAATATATACACTGAGCTAAAGTACCCAGTTTACCTAACCCTACAACTCTGAGTTGCACATTATACAGGTGCTGGCCAGTAAATTAGAATATCATCAAAAGGTTGAAAATATTTCAGTAATTCCATTCAAAACGTGAAACTTGTACATTATATTCATGCAATGCACACAGACCAATGTATTTCCAATGTTCATTACATTTAAATTTGATATTCATAAGTGACAACTAATGAAAACTCCAAATTTGGTATCTCAAAAAATTAGAATATTCTGAAAAGGCTGAATATAGAAGACACCTGCTGCCACTCTAATCAGCTGATTTACTCAAAACACCTGCAAAGGCCTTTAAAAGGTCCCTCAGTCTTGTTTTGAAGGCACCACAATCATGGGGAAGACTTCTGACTTAACAGCTGTCCAAAAGACAATCATTGACACCTTGCACAAGGAGGGCAAGACACAAAAGGTGATTGCTAAAGAAGCTGGCTGTTCGCAGAGCTCTGTGTCCAAGCACATTAACAGACAGGCGAAGGGACGGAAAAAATGTGGTAGAAAAAAGTGTACAAGCTCTAGGGATAACCGCACCCTGCAGAGAATTGTGACGACAAACCCATTCAAAAATGTGGGGGAGATCCACAAAGAGTGGACTGCAGCTGGAGTCAGCGCTTCAAGAACCACCACGAGGAGACTCATGAAAGACATGGGATTCAGGTGTCGCATTCCGTGTGTCAAGCCACTCTTGAACAAGAAACAGCGCAAGAAGCGTCTCGCCTAGGCCAAGGACAAAAAGGACTGGACTGATGCTGAGTGGTCCAAAGTTATGTTTTCTGATGAAAGCAAGTTCTGCATTTCCTTTGGAAATCAAGGACCCAGAGTCTGGAGGAAGAGCGGAGAAGCACAGAATCCACGTTGCATGACGTCCAGTGTAAAGTTTCCACCGTCAGTGATGGTGTGGGGTGCCATGTCATCTGCCGGTGTTGGCCCACTCTGTTTCCTGAGGTCCAGGGTCAATGCAGCCGTCTACCAGGAAGTTTTAGAGCACTTCATGCTTCCTGCTGCTGACCAACTTTATGGGGATGCAGACTTCACCTTTCAACAGGACTTGGCACCTGCACACAGTGCCAACACCACCAGCACCTGGTTCAAGGACCATGGTATCCCTGTCCTTGATTGGCCAGCAAACTCGTCTGACCTTAACCCCATAGAAAATCTATGGGGTATTGTGAAGCGGAGGATGCAATACGCTAGACCCAACAATGCAGAGGAGCTGAAGACGACTATCAGAGCAACCTGGGCTCTCATAACACCTGAGCAGTGCCACAGACTGATCGAGTCCATGCCACGCCGCATTACTGCAGTTATTGAGGCAAAAGGAGCCCCGACTAAGTATTGAGTGCTATACATGCACATTCTTTTCATGTTCATTCTTTTCAGTTGGCCAACATTAGAGAAACAAACATTTTTTCATTGGCCTTTAGAATATTCTAATTTTCTGAGATACCAGATTTGATGTTTTCATTGGTTGTCACCTATAAATATCAAAATTAAACGTAATAAACATCGGAAATACATTGGTCTGTGTGCATTGCATGAATATAATGTACAAGTTTCACGTTTTGAATGGAATTACTGAAATATTTTCAACCTTTTGATGATATTCTAATTTACTGGCCAGCACCTGTACTTGAGATTTGACCACAACAGACAACTCTATCACTTCTCAACATAAAATTATCTTTAATCTAAAATGTGGGCAATAAAGGTGTCAGATCTGATGCAGTACCTCTAGAAATGCATGCAAGGTCTGTTTCAGATTCATTCATTTTACATTTTATCCTAAAAAATAATCCAAGAACATCTTATTTTAGATTTTTATCTATGGCTTTGTCCTATTAAAAAAAACTGAATTAACAAGATTTAATATTTTCTCAGGTTTGTTCATGGCTGCTGCTCCATTTTCACAAACCAGCTGCATTTAAACTGAGCCAACTGCAACATTATGTTTATTTCTTTTTATTATCATTTTTACAATGGAAAAAAAGCAACTGTCAGTTATCCCCAAATATATTTCCATTCACATAGTGTAGCTCTTTTTTTCTAAGTGATTAATGCTTATAATTTTACAAAACAATTTTTGACACAATCTGTACACTCTGTCCAAAAATTATTCCCCCCTCCCTTCAACCCAATGGTAACAAGAACGCCAACACAGGAGCCAGCTTTTAATGCAGTGCTGAAACCCGTTCTCTCACACACAGAGAGAGAAGAAAAGTGGCATGTACATGTAGGATACATGCATTCGTTTCTGGACTCCTCATCTAAAAACACAGGAAAATGTGTTTACTGCAGGAAATACTAGGAAGAAATGAGGATAAGGCTGACAATTTCAGGTTTTTTGTAATTCAGGAAACAAAACGTGTGCAATTTAATGCAAACACTTTTCAAAAATATATATTTTTTGTGGAAAAATTAGGATTTTCCACACCAAGACATCCCTCGCATGGAAGATTTCAGTGACAATGGTGTGCAGTGTTTTCCTGGAAAACTAGAAGGCAAACAGTGAGGAGGACTCATTCAGGATCAGGGAAGTACAAAATAAATCAAGTATCAGGGAAGAAATGTTCAGTTCACACCCGCCCCACCCCACCAGCATTACGATCACTTCTAATAACGTTAACCTTCAAATATTACCAAGAAAACGTTTCACAATCAAATGTTTTAAATAAATATAGCTCCGTTGATAGAATTTCTTCAAAAATAACAACGCTTTGAGCAAACTCTCACCCAAGAAACCCTTTCCTGACAAACAAGTACAGATCATGAACCTGTACAAACAGAACAACAAGTGAGAAGATAGGTGAGATTAAAAACAAGCAGATTGAAGGGATTCAAACCAGTTAGCTGGAGTGTCGAGCTACAGATGCTAAGAGCAGACTTTGGTAAAGATACTTCTAACGTTTTGTGTGGGATCATTGGCAAAGATCACCATGAGAACATGGAAAGTCACAGATGTTTCTCCTGCCTTCAGTGCCATATTTCAATGGGAAAAGGAAAAGGCCTGTCAAAGTAATATCAGGACTTTAAATACAAATAGAAAACCTCTGGTAATGAAATACGCAACAGATGTAGCTTTTTTACAGAAGTCAAGACAAGCCTAATCAGAAATTAAATGATCCCAAAAATATTAATCTAGTACAAAATTAAGCCTTTATTTGGCAGCTAATTTATCATTTAACAGTGAAAATATTTGAAACCACCATTTTCTGACTAAATAAAGGACATTTAAAACTGGGTAATATACATTAGCCTAAGCCATAAACCATGTTAACCATTTTAATGTCCTTCAGCACACATTGGCAATGCAGACACCCACACATGCACGCACACACACTCACAATACTGGTAGTGTGATCCAATCAGTGAAACCTGATGTGTGGGGAATATGTCAAAACAGGGAGGCGGCCAAGATGTCGATGACGTGAACATAGAGAGGTCAGAGAGGGAGCGATACAGTGAAAAGGTCCGTGTCTCGTTGGTACCAGCCGAGCGACGGGTACTGTAGCCCCGAGGTCCCATTAGCGCAGACGTTGTGACACCCAGCAGCAGGGTGGAGGAACGAAAAGTGGATGACGAGAGCGTTTCTGTTCGCTTGTGGTCCAAAAAAGCTTGTTCAGTCCATCAACGGGACAACTGCCCCGCCCCCACTTACAAACCATAGCAGCAGGTTGAGCTCAAGGTTCTCCGTCCTCGAGACAAATAAAGACCAAAAATAAAAAAACAAATACACTCAGCAAGCTATGGAGAGTCACGAGTTCTGGGAAGTGGCAGATGTCTTTGTGTCGTTCTCCTTCCCCATCTCCGTGTTCTTACCCCCTGACCTGCAAGTCAATCAACATTGTCCTCTGTCATTAGTCTCTTGTCAGCAAGTTTCCCAACGCCCCCCCATAAATCTAACCCTTCCCCCCCCAATCCGCCCTCCTGCTGTCCAGGTCCAGAGGGCTGATCATCGTTCGGGTTCCGACTCAAGGGCAAGTACCCGTTTGCGTTCGCGGCACTGCTTCTTATGGGCAGGCCAGTCCCTCTGCTGGCACTGGGAGCCACAGTAGCGCGCCACCTGGCAGCGACCACAGATGTTAAACTCTCGTAGCTGTGGAAAGACGAGATCATTAAGGTTTGATGTTCCTGCTAAATGAATGAGTAAAGTTTTTTTTTAATCAACATCGGAACTTTCAGTACACACCCTCCTCTCAATTAGTGAACAAGGGGGGTAATGACACTCGTAATAAGTGCAGGAGCACTCCTCTTCCTCCACTAGCTCCCCGTTAGCATTGTAGTAGCGCGTGCGGCTTAGCTCTAGGTACTGCTCCTCCACCGGGTCGGCTGGGACCTGCTGGATGGCCAGCCAGTACAGAGACTGCTCTCTAGGAGGAAAACAAAAACACAGAAGACATCAGTTATTGTCCACCATACTGCTAGAATCAGTATGGTTCTCAACATGTGAGTCATGGTAGTGACTCAACGTCAGCTACCGAAGTCCTCTCAGGAATGTTTAGTATTTTTGCCCCCATGCCTTTCAGCAGAATTCATAAGTGGTCTCACCTTTGCTTGCTGGAAATCTCCTCCGGCTTGGGGCTCCAGCCCACCGGCACCAGTCGAAGGTTGTCTAACCGGTTGTCGACGGTTACGGAGTTGATGTGAATCACTTGAAAACTAGGGGCAATGCCTCCCCTGTGCTTCTCCCTGGTTAAAAGCAAAGAAATCAAGAACTGGTTCATTCAGAGTTACTGAGGATTTATTTAAACATACAGCTAACCCTACCCTCCAGGGGAAATTTCTGGTTTTTGAAGTCTACAGATGCACTTAATGGATAACAAGGATGGTTTTAATATTTGCTGCAAAATAGCCTAAACACCAATGACCTTTAAGATTCTTGTAAAGGAAATATAGATGGTTGATTTGTCCTCATTAGGTATGGGAGATTCAAGCTAAAACTTTCCATTGTATAGGATCCATTTAAATGTTGATGTTTGCTTTTTTAGCATTTATGATGTATTTTTTCCTGGCGTACACAGAATCAGTTTCTCTTTTCAGAAGTTCTTATCAATCTGGTTCAGGTTCAAGGCTTTTCCTACTACAAGTCAAGGAATAAAGACTTAAATATAGAAGATAATGTTAACTATTCATTTTTGCTCACAGAGAACATCTTGTTTTTGTAGAAAACAAAAGACTTACCAGAGTAGCTCATGCAGAGGTCTTCCTGCCCAGCGGCCTTTTCCGATGTCAAAAGCATAAGCAAAGATCTTAGCACCATTGCCATCTGCATCTACCTCCATGCGTGCCTAAAAATAGAGGGAAAATGTAGCCGTTTTAAACTTCTTGGCTGTGGTTAGCGATAAAAATGGGAAACGGGGTACAAAACATTCTGATAGTTTACCTCAAAGGCATAGTTTTCCACAAGTGGTATGTCCTGCTCATCAATCAGAGTGTATTTTGTCTGAAATGGAGAAAAATTGAAGACATGATTTGAGTTTCACAATAAAATCTACAGCTGTGATCATAACATACTTTGAATGGATTTTAATGAAAAAACACTATCCAATATGCCGCCAGCAAATACCCAATTTTTAAGCTCGTCTATTAGTAAAACCACAAGTTGAAATTTTTAGAAAGGGCTTTTCAGAACTTCCACTCACTACCAGTTGATGGTTCAAGCTCATCCTCTATAAAAGATTTAAATCAAGTGATCTGTGCCAGTTCAAAATTTGCAACACACCTGATGTTTGCAAGATAAACAGAGGATGACACCACTCAGACGCATATGTATTTGACCTGCAATCCCTTTGTTGCAGGTCAAATCCTGAACTGACCAAGTGTGTAAAAGTTATAATACACTTACCCACAATAATGACTAGTTTTATCCTGTTTCAACCTACCAGAGGTTTAATAACGGCATGAAACAAGGCGTAATTATCTGTTTTAAAACTAAATATAAAAACGTTTCAACCAGAGGAAAACTGTCACTCAGCCGGATGAGATGCAAGACTGGTGACAGCAGTTTATCCTGCGTGTCTTGTGACAGCAGTGACAGCAGCAGCAGCCAGGGGTGTCAACACCAGCATCCTGCCCCGATTTAAAGTCACGTGTATCTGAGGCAATTACGTTATTTGAACGGAATAAATCACAATACTTTAGCCCCGAGGTGTGGAGCGCAGCATTGCTATGCCGGTGTTATGTTACCACGGGCTAGCGTTGATGAAGCAAGGCACCGATTCCCTCATTAGTTGTCAGCTCCTGTCTAATCCAGATGCCATGGCTAACGGCTAATCTGGTGATGCTAACCTATCCGCTACAAGATAAAATGTCAGTTCTCCTTGTCACACCACACCCCCAACCAGCCACGAGCCACGACAGTGTCAGCAGCAACAAAAGCACAAATAGTTTGTGTTCACGTTTCAGGTAGACGTTTTGTTACTGGAAGTAAACCAGCTAACGGACATGCTAGCTAGTGTTAGCTTGAAGGAAGACAGTGATAGCGGTGGAGTAGAGAAGAGCAGACTGGCTCTGGCTCGACGCGGCCGGCTTTTCTAATCCGCTCAAACGACTCTGAAACGGTACAACTAGCCCACTCCCGCGCCCTCAACGGCACCATTATCATTACGGCAGCTGACTGGCATCGATAAATTGCCGTTAACAGTGTATTTACTTGAGGTTTCCGCATTCCCCACGGGCCGCACATGGCAGCACTGGGATCCAGCTCACCTTCCCGGCCACACGGCCGAGCCGAACAATCCCGAGCTTGAAATCCGACATCAGGAGGACGGGTGGTGTTGACACAACGAGGCGTAGAATCCAACCTTGGCGGTTTTCGGGGTGTAGAACTCGCCAGGGCAGCCCGTCTGCCCCGATGCGATGCAACTTCTGGGTTCAGTGTAGTGACTGCCCTACCTCCAGGTCTCTCCGGCCGCAGCCCAGCCTCGGTGACACACGGCCGCTGGAGCACGAAAGCTGGGCGAGCTGTGGTGAGAGGCGGGGTTATCGAAGGAATGAGCCACTATTCCAACCAACCAATCGAAACACGTTTTAGTCTGCGATGCCCTGTCCTTGCGCCCAATAGAATTACACAAACGTTTAAGACTGCCTATTTTAACTTAGACGTCAATGCTCTCTCGTGATCACTTCCAATCATTTTCGCGCGAAATCTTTGGCGGCTCTGTGCCACTGAAGGGGAGGAATCTCCGTTTTCTAAAAGCTTTCATTTAAAATTAAACATGAACTTATAAAGAATAAACATTGTTATAAATGTTGTCATATAAAAGCAAAATGGGTTGTGTTTGGCTGATTATTTGTTTTTTTGTAACAATGCTTCTTGACTTTAAATACCTGGGGGTCCACATCAGTGAGGACCTCACCTGTGCATTGAACACCACACAGTCATTAAAGAAGGCTCCACACAGCTACTGTACTTCCTAGGGGGCTGAGGAAGTTTGTCACTCAGAATCCTCAGCATCTTCTACAGCTGCATCATTGAGTCAATTAGATCTGTTGCATCTCTGTGTGATAAGGTTTGGTACGGGAGCAGCATCACCACCACCAATAACCACTGAGTCAACAGGACAGTCACCTCCATCTTCAAAGACCCCATCCACTCCCTCTATGGACACTTATTTCACTTGCACATGAATAATGGTGCTGTAACTTTGGTAGAGTTAATAGTTTTGATTGATTTGTTGCTTCTTTTTTATCTTATTTGTTTAAAAACCTAAATTATACTGTGATAGAGTGGGACTATCTAGAGGAAGTGATGTCACAAACTGGACCACCAAAATAAGAGTGGGGTAACTTTACAAATGGATCTTGTAGAAGTGCCAAAACTATAACCCTTTCTGACATATACTTTTGGCATCCATTGCAAGCAGCGAAGAATTTCATTGTACATGGAAATACATGAATCTGTATAAATCATTTATCCTGATTAGTCACCTTTAAAGAGGTCCTTCACAGAGAAAGCATTTTTGACTTATTGTTTTTGAAAAACATAGGTCATTCTGAGTTTAACGTGTAGGCTAAACGTGAAAATTGTGTCCTACATCTATTTCCTTCCCAATGATATAAAATAGATGGTGAAGAGTATCGCCAGAAGCACAACCAAAATTGTTAAATTGTTCTGTTGTTCTGTTGTTCCATTAAGATTTTATACAGAATGTACTTTCAGTATACAACATAATAATGTGTGAAAGATGTACAGTTAACTGAAAATGCAATAAAATATACTTTTTGAAAAAAAAAATAGACGGTGAAATGCTACACTAGAATTTAAAAGGTGTGACAGCACTACATCACACTGTTTCTTGACATTAATGACCTCACCCATCTTGACTTGCGACGGGGAATGCTGTTGTTGGTTTAGCGTCCAGGAAACAGTGGAGAAGGTCTCATTCATTTATTTTTCATTTATTTATTAAAAAAACTTATTGCAACCAGTCAAGAACATAAGTGTGGTACATGATAGAATCATAGATTATACACAGTAAAGTTAGAAATAACAAAAAAAAACGTGTTGCAAGAAAATTATATTATTACTTGACACATAACAACAATAAAAAAATGTCACATGACCACAAAACATTGCAATATTTAAAACCCAAAATATGGCAATAAAACTAAATAAGACAAGCAGGGCTTAATTTGAGCTGTATCTTGCCGGAACAAGATCCGGGGACTATCTTATTTTGAAAGGACCGTTCCGGCAATTGTCTGCTAACATCCGGCAACTCACGCAACAACTTGTGCTATAAGCAGGATTCGAATTACGGGTGAGCTAGGGAGCTCCTGGAGGCCCTCAACAAACCCAGGGGGAGGACTGGGACAGTAGCTCAGGAGTCAGGACCAAAATTTTGAAACCATCCCAGGCCACCGCCCAATTCATGCTAAACACTAAAAGTGGGTCAGGTTGGGCGCCTACTGATGTAAAAGTGTAAAACAACCAAGTTAAAACTTCACATGTGCCCTGATTCTTTCCTCTAAGATATAAATATTTGTGTTCTGCTGCTATAATCTCTGCTTATGTTGCATAAACTGAAATTCAATGAAACAATGAAATGATAATGTAAAACGATCTGACCCAATAAGTGTGTGTTTTAGTCTTGTCCCCTACCAACACTAAAACAAGTATGTGTGTGTGTGTGTGTGTGTGTGTGTGTGTGTGTGTGTGTGTGTGTGTGTGTGTGTGTGTGTGTGTGTGTGTGTGTGTGTGAGGTAACTTTTTAACAGTGATGTGGCAATTTTCATGCACAGTAACTTAAAAAAAACATCAAACCGCTTCACAAAGATCAATAAACAAAACGAAAGATCAATCAAAAATGAAATATCTAATAGTTTGTCAGCCTGGCCACAGCATAAAACTTAAGATATTTAACAATGACAAAAACAAAACGGCTTACTCTTAAGATGATCCGATGGGCGTATTTTGGTACGGAGAGAGAAAACCGTCTCTTATTTTGAAGCAGATCATGCGGTTGATCGCTTCTTCTGAACTTATTAGAGAGAGAACGGAAGAAAAAGGAGATAGAGGAGAGAAAAAAAACTCTTGTTTATCGAACCCGAAGCGTCCCTCGGAGTTCAAACGAACCAGATACGATGACAGTGATCTGTGGATCGCTCCCGGTAGGCCTCACGCATAGGCGTCCAGCACGGTCGGAGCAGAATCGGGTGGTCTCTTCAAACCAGTTGACTGGAACAAAAGAGGAATAAGTTTCGTTCTTCGCTGGGATTTATAGCTTTCCAGCGGGCGGACCGTGGGTCCGGGGTTCGACGTTGCTTTGGTGACATCATCACGTTGCTTCCGGGCAGAGAATCATGGGAAATGGAGTCTGCTGGCGCTGGAATTTATTATCTGCTTTTTCAGAGCGCAGATGACACAGTCTTTTGGAGAAATTACTGCATAGTAATTTTCTCATGAGGGCAGACCCTCAACAGCAGGTATTTTAAGAAATAAACCGTATAAACCGTAATTTCCTTTAACACGGAGCACACCTTCCTTCTACCTCCATGGAGTTTTCCCGCTGCTGTGCGGTTTGTGACACTGATTTACGGCAGCTTGTTGCTCTGTTCTTTCAACAATAAAAGCCGTTCCTTCAAAATAAAAGCATCATCCGTGTTATACAGTAAAATAAGGAATAACACTTGTAACCCATAAAATGCAAATAAATGGAACATTAACACGGTCAATTACAGGACCTTCCTCTCCAGAACCCAGAATAGACTTTGCCAGGGAGGCTCAGAAGTGTGATCCCCCTGTAGTTGAAACACACTCTGCAGTCTCCCTTTTTAAATAGGGGGATCACCACCCTGGTCTGCCAATCCAGTGGAACTGCCCCCGATGTCCACGTGATATTGCAGAGCTGTGTCAGCCAACACAGCCCCACAACATCCAGAGCCTTAAGGAACTCTGGTTGGATCTCATCCACCCCCGGGGGCCTTGCCACTGAGCTTTTTGACAACTTCATTGACCTCAGCACCAGAAATTGGAGAGCTCAACCCAAAGTCCCTGAAATCTGCTTCCTCGCTGGAAGATGTGCCGGTGGGATTGAGGAGGTATTCGATGTATTCTGCCCACTGATCTACAACGTCCCAACTAGAGGTCAGAAGCACACCATCCCCACCATAAACAGTGTTGGTAGTGCACTGCTTTCCCCTTCTGAGGCACCGGATGGTGGACCAGAATCTCCTCAAAGGCGTAAGGATGTCTTGTTCCATGATCTCACCAAATTACTCATTCCACATACCACATACACATGCCAGCTTCTGTAGCTGAGGATCAGACCGCCAATGTCCTCGCCTTCGGCTACCACCCATCACACATTGCACCCGACCTCTTTGGCCTCTCCCACAAGTGGTGAGCCCCTGGGAAGGGGGACCCAGGTTTCCTCTTCGGGCTGTGCTCAGCCGAGCTACATGGGTGAAAGCCTGAACACCAGGCGCTTGCCGACGTGGCCTGGCTCCAGAGGGGGGCCCCAGTGACCCACGTCCGGGCAAGGGAACACTGTGTCTATTTATATTATTAATCATAAGAGGTCTTTGGGCTGCTCTTTGTCTGATCCCTCATCTAGGACCTGTTTGCCATGGGTGACCCTACCGAAGACATAAAACCTCAGACCACGTAGCTCCTAGGATCATTGGGACACTCAAACCCCTCCACCACGGTAAGGTGGCAGCCCAGTTTGCCTTAAAACATTGATGTTTTATCTCCATAAACAACACAGTAGTGGGGCAGCAGTAGCTCAACACGTTGAGCGGGTTGTCCAGTAATCGAAAGGTTGCAGGTTCGATCCCGGCTCTGGACAGAGAATTCTGCTGTTGTGTCCTTGGGCAAGACACTTAACCCACCTTGCCTGCTGGTGGTGGTCGGAGGGACCGGTGGCGCCTGTGCTCGGCAGCCTCACCTCTGTCAGTGTGCCCCAGGGCAGCTGTAGCTACATCGTAGCTCATCACCATCAGTGTGTGAATGTGTGCATGAATGGATAAATGATACACTGTAGTGTAAAGCGCTTTGGAGTCCTTACTCTGAGAGGCGCTATACAAGTGCGGGTCATTTATCATTTAACACAAGCCTGAGGGAGTTCTGCCATGTCGGAAAATTGATAATGCTAACAGTTTAGCTTCTACTAGTTGAGACACGTTCAGCTTTTTCCTGAACACTAAATCAGTCCTTCCCAGTTGTGAGCCAAAAAAACAGAAGTAAATGTCCTGCTGTTATTTTCTACTTGTTTTTGTTCTTGAGCCTATTGTATGAATGAGGACGCTTCATAAGACATTAATTAAACAACGTCTTCAGTCAGAGGCTCCTGCAGATCCGTAGTAACACAAACGTGAGAGAAGATCCTCCAAGCCCACAACATTCTACGACACGTCTTTGAAAAAACTGAATCAACAATTGCTACAAAATCTAAATTTTCACAGAACCATTTTCACTCTGATGATTTCACATTCCCACAGAAATAAGAAGATAAATAAACAATATGTGGTGGCCATTTTAACACTATTCACTTTACACTCAGTAGTCATTAGTAGCATTAAGAAGACTCATAAGCAACCACAGCAGCTTAGCTCCTTCTCTCTGTCAGGTATTCATGTGATGAATAACATTCATTAAGTGAAAGGAACCAGCACCACTTGGAGGTGCTGCATTACAGTTACAATTACCTGATGTTAATGTTAAAATAAATGTGTATTACCTATTTGTTGTAAATGTTATTAACTGCAGCCAAATACATTT
Source organism: Nothobranchius furzeri (assembly GCF_043380555.1). Lineage (NCBI taxonomy): Eukaryota > Metazoa > Chordata > Actinopteri > Cyprinodontiformes > Nothobranchiidae > Nothobranchius > Nothobranchius furzeri. The sequence continues at coordinate 54,518,113 of NC_091746.1, forward strand.
GATATTTTCAATGTTTAATCAGGAAAAAATCATTCTAATCATAAGAAAGTGTTTTGATTTCATTACAGATATAAAACATGGATCATGGACCATCCACTTTATTTCCATCCATCATCCATCCATTCATTCATTCATTCATTCATTCATTCATTCACTTATTCACGCGTTCATTAATTTATTCATTCATTCATTCATTCATACATTCGTTCATCGGTTTGTTCATTCATTCATCCATCAATTCATTCATTCATTCGTTTGTTCATTCATTCATACTTTCGTTCATCAGTTTGTTCATTCATTCATCCATCAATTCATTCATTTATTCGTTCGTTCATTAATGTATTCATTCATTCATTCATTCATTCATACGTCCGTTCATCTGTTTGCTCATTCATTAATCCATCAATTCATTCATTCATTCATTTATCCATCCATCCATCCATCCAGTCATTCATTCATCCATCAGTTCATTCATTCATTCATTCATCCATCCATCCATCCATCCATCCATCTATCCATCCATCCATCCATCCATCCAACCATCCATCATCTATCTGTCTATCTATCTATCTATCTATCTATCTATCTATCTATCTATCTATCTATCTATCTATCTATCTATCTATCTATCTATCTATCTATCTATCTATCTATCTATCTATCTATCTATCTATCTATCTATCTATCTATCCATCCATCCATCCATCCATCCATCCATCCATCCATCCATCCATCCATCCATCCATCTATCCATCTATCTATCTATCTATCTATCTATCTATCTATCTATCTATCTATCTATCTATCTATCTATCTATCTATCTATCTATCTATCTATCTATCTATCTATCTATCTATCTATCTATCTATCTCTCTCTCTCTCTCTCTCTCTATCTATCTATCTATCTATCTATCTATCTATCTATCTATCTATCTATCTATCTATCTATCTATCTATCTATCTATCTATCTATCTATCTATCTATCTATCTATCTATTTATCTCTCTCTCTCTCTCTCTCTATCTATCTATCTATCTATCTATCTATCTATCTATCTATCTATCTATCTATCTATCTATCTATCTATCTATCTATCTATCTATCTATCTATCTATCTATCTATCTATCTCTCTCTCTCTCTCTCTCTCTCTCTCTCTCTCTCTCTCTCTATCTATCTATCTATCTATCTATCTATCTATCTATCTATCTATCTATCTATCTATCTATCTATCTATCTATCTATCTATCTATCTATCTATCTATCTATCTATCTATCTATCTATCTATCTATCTATCTCCTCTGCTTATCCAGGGTCATATGGTGCCTCATAGTCATGCACTCAGCTCTGTATCCCACTACAGACTTAAGTGCATGTTTATTCACGTCTTGATGTAAATAGCTCTTTGTCTTGTGTTTGCTGATTTTAACAATCAACAACAGCTTTTTCATGTTGGTGTAACAATAATAGTCCTGTGCCCACCTGGTCTTAGCTAGATGGCCTTTCCTCTGTCGGTCAGACATCAAAGAACTGGAAGGTGTGTTGGTCACACTTTATAGCATGATGACTGCAAATTAATTATGATTAATAAGATGTGATGATTCCATACAAATATAAAATATCAACCTGATTGATCTTTGAATGTTTAATCAGAAGATTCTAGGGTTCTTTGCTTGTTCAGGGACCATAAACACACCGTATTAATTCAGACAGAGTTAAGTATATAGTTAAAAGGAATTTTCTTCTTTTCTAAACTAATAATTATACATGACAAGATATGAACAATGAGATGTGATGGAGTGGATATGCAGTGATGGAATGTGATGTGTGAGGTGGTGTGATGTAAGCTAGATGTTTATCATAATCTTTGTATCTGAAAGAATTTGTGAAATCTGGGTGTAAAAGAATTTGTGTCTGCTATAAACTAGAGAGCTGATTATTAATAAAACAGCATCAGACGTGATCTGTTGTGTCTGCAAACCCTGGCGGAGACTCCCAGCAGATCCCGACTGTCAGAAGTCGGGTGTACCTCACGGCACCAGGATTTCGCAGATTAACTCCGATACAACCCATCCAGTCTTGAGATGTCTCCAGGTCACAACAGTAGCTGGAATGCTTGTTTGCATCCAGAGTGGATGTGGCTCTTAGGGAGCCGTCTGGCTGTGTCCGCTTGCAGCGTGCAAACAGGTTTTTCAACTGTATGTCAAAAGAGATGTCTCAAGGATGCTTGTTCCGAATTGGCCGGTTCTGAACTTCGCTAGAAACTGAATTACTCTGGAAGTACCGTATTTTCCAGACTAGAAGCAGCTACTTTTTCCCCATGCTTTGAACCATGCGGCTTATAATGAGGTGCGGCTTTACTGAAGATTTATCTTTACAGTATGCTCTAATGGGAAACAGGCTTCAACACAAACGGTTGTTTTCTGCTTGGTCCTAGAGCTCAACCAGTGTCAGTTTAATATAGCGTCATATTGTGTTTGGATGGTAAAAAGTGCAGGGGTCAAAACTTGGAAAAAGTGGGGGGGACATGTACCCCCCCAAAAAATTACGTCCATGCCCCTGAAGGACTTAGTTGTTCGTCCTTTTATCAAAACTTATTTTGAGCCTGAGAGGGTTAAGACCATACATTTTGTCACCAGGATGTTTGGGTCAGACTCACATTTGTTTCTTGTCATTTACTCTGGGTGTTGCGCATTATTTCCAAATGCAGCGTCTCTGAGGAGTGGCTGTACCACTGATCCTGGAGCATTACGTGGTGAAATTAAGTATCTGTCACACCCATCCTCCCTGAGGAAAGAATCACACTGCTTTATCAAATATGCATAACTTCAATGATTAAAATATAATAAATGTACATAAAAAAATTACATTTGATCAACTCTGCATAGCAGGTTTAAGTTTAGCATTTTCCTTGAGCAAACTGAAACACAAAAATGAGCTAATCACAGTTTATCATTATTATATTTCTTTAAATGGGTTTAGGATTTAAAATTGATGTGGCAATAAAACAACTAACGCTTTTCAGCAGTTAGTTTTAATCCTTAAATGTCCACAACAAGAACATTTTCTTTTTTGTGGTTTTTATTCATTTAGGACAGTGTCCAACATTTTCAAGATGAGGATCAAAAATCATCACATTATAGTCCTTTTGTTCTGTAAGCAATATGAAAAATCTTTTATGGTGATTTTTGTTTGTGTGAATTCCTCAAACGGGTCCAAACTTGGTCTATTAATGAAATTCTGAACATAGAAATGTTAGAAAATATCACATTACATCAAAAACCTACTAGAGAGACAAAATTCATCATTCCAAAAATGCATTTGGGAGCCATACAAAATCAATCCTAAGGCTGCAAATGGCTCCACACGTTGCACGTTCCTGATTTAGGATAATAAAGGTTGTATTATAAGGGTAGTACTCTGGGAGTATGGGGTACAAGGCCCCTTCATACAGGCTGTTAGGTCTCTGTGTGTCAGAGCTTGCTCTGCATTGCTGGCAGTAAGTCGAGCTTTTTCCCAGTGAGAGTTGGACTCCGCCAAGGCTGCCTGTTGTCACGGATTCTTTTCATAACATTTAAGGACAGGATTTCTAGGTGCAGCAAAGGTGTTTAGGGGATCTGTTTTGGCGGCTTGAGGATCAGGTCTCTCCTTTTTACAGATGATGTGGTCCTGTTGGCTTCATCAAACCGTGATCTCCGGTTTTCACTGGAGCAGTTCAGAGTCGAGTGTGAAGCAGTTGAGATGAGAATGGGCTCCTCTAAATCCGAGACCATGGTCTTGAATTGGAAAAGGGTAGAATGCCTTCTCTGGGTCAGGGATAAAGGTCCTGCTTAAAGTGGAGGAGTTTAAGTGGATCTTGTTCACGAGTGAGGGAAAGATGGATCTGGAGATCGACTGGAGGACTGGTGCTGAATCTGCAGTAATGTGGGTGCTGTACCAGTCTGTTGTGGTGAAGAGAGAGCTGGGCTGGAAGGCAAATCTATTGATTAACCAGTCGATCTATGTTCCAACCTTCACCTATAGTCAAAAGCTTTGTGTAGTGACCAAAAGAACAAGATCCCAGATACAAATAGCCTAAATGAGTTTTCTTCACAGGGTGGCTGGGCTCTCCCTTAGAGATAGGGTGAGAAGCTCGGTCATCCAGGAGGGGCTTGGTGTAGATCTGCTGCTCTTCTACGTTGAGAGAAGCCAGTTGAGGTGGCTCGAGCATCAATTGGATGCCTGATGGATGCCTTTCTGGTGAGGTTTTCCGGGCACGTCCAACCGGGTGAAGACCTAAAGGAAGACCCAGGACAACTGGAGGGACTATGTTTCTCGGCTGGCCAGGTAACGCCTAAGGATTCCCCTGGAGAAGCTGGCCCAAATATGGGGAGAAGGAAGTCTGGACCTTTCTGCTTAGGCTGCTGCCCCCACGACCCAACTCTGGATAAGTGGAAGAGAATGGATGGATGGATGATTGAAAGTAACACATAAAAACAATAAAACAATTGCAATCAAATTTTGTGTATTAATCAAAAAACATACATTTTCCTTTTTGTTGCTGTTGTTTAGTAGTGTTTTCTGTGAATGCTTTAGTAGGCTAATAATGACTAAAGTGTGACCAAGGTTGACCTCCTAGTCAAATGGTTAAAAATCCATGTTCTCTGAAGCGTTCCTCTGTCAGATGGAAAATTACAAACAAATAATGGTAAAGTGGAAAAGTACCACAGAACTAATACATCCATCAACTTCTTTAAACAAATTAATATTAGCCTATATGTGAAATTTGAGAAGATCAAATATGAAAAAAAATTCAAAATGCCTAAATAATATGAATTTTAGTTCTAATCCCAATCCAAAAGTTATATCTCATAAGTGGTGCAACAGATTTTAGGTCCATGTTTGAAATTTGAAGCAAAATAAATCCATACACTGAAAAAAAATCTGAAAGATCAAAGCTTTCCGTTTCCGTGAGATGTTAAAGCCCAACCTGTTAATCACTGTTTAAATCTTGACGCCAAACTGCAAACCAGTGGGTTTGTCCCTCCTGACCTCTCGTGTCCGTGTCACTTCCGTGTTCCGCTCACCTGTTACACCTGTGTAACAACGCTGCTCGGTGCACCTGTTGTCTCATCGTGTCATGACGGAGGAGTTCACAACGTGTGACTTTATCTGCCCGTCCTCTCCGGAGGAGACGTCGTTAAACCTCGTTAACCGGGAAATGGCCTGGGAGCAGCCCATATTCTCGGTACTGGCCGGCGGGATGAAAGCGCAGCGGCAGGCGGGGGACATCGCCATGACTCCGGGCACCTGTAGTGGAGGAGGGGGGGAAGCCACCTCACCGACCGCTAGCGCTGCCGCCACCTCCGACACCGAGTCCGGGATCTTCTCAGTGGAGAGCGAGCTGTGCGTGGAGCACGAGTCGGAGCTGGACTGGTTCTGTGGTACCGAGCAGAAGCTTATCTGTTCTCTGTGCGCCACCGCGGGCCCCTGCCGGGAGCACACGGTGGCCCCTCTGGTCAGCAGAGTCACCGCAGTCAGGGTGAGTCAACAGCTGTTTTCCCCAGCTGATCAAAAATATTACTAATATTTAACTATAGGGAACATATTATGTTATTATTGTGAGAATCAAGTCTTTACTTTCATTTTAACCCATAGGCTAACTTTAATTGTGATGTAATCATCATGAATATGTAGTAAATTTGTTTTTTTAATTTATTCTAATCAGCATTATTGTGTGTATCCGGTAATAATAAATGACAGTTACATGTTAAGGGTAATATTTATGCTGCTGGGTGTGTGCCTGGTGCTTGTGACCGGCTTTCCCTGCTGATCTATCTGCATGTTTCAGAAAACAGGATTTTCTTGTTGGCTCTCCAGCTGACTATGCTGCTATGATAGATTCCTGTGTGTGTGTGTGTGTGTGTGTGTGTGTGTGTGTGTGTGTGTGTGTGTGTGTGTGTGTGTGTGTGTGTGTGTGTGTGTGTGTGTTTACTTTCCACCGCAGAACCAGCTGGTGGATGTGTGTGAGAAGATTCAGCTGCAAGCTCTGAGAATTGAGAAGTTCATCCAGCAGACGCTGGCGGCTAAAGAGCAGAAGCTTCAGGTGGGAGATGCTGATGATGACCCTGAAACAGACTCTGGCACGATGCTGAAAGGAGCCGGTTTGACAGGGTTTAGTGATTTTCTTAACTTTGTTTATTTGTAAGAAGTCACGTGAGTTGTATAACACCCTTTGCAATTGGAACGAATGTCAGTTAATGAATCATTTCTATAATTAAAGCAGTTTATTCTTCCAAGATTCACCTTCTCCAAAGACAAAATGTTCAATTTGAGAGTATTGTTTGCACAAACACCAAAGATGGACCAGCTTCTTCTTCTTCTTCTTAGGGATGCACCGATACCGATACTGGTATCGGTATCGGTGCAGATACCGATACTATACTGGTATCGGTATTGGTAAGAGTTAACCGATACCAGGAATCGATACCAATGCAGTTGCTTGAAAATGGCTTCACTGTAACTTGTCATTTCTGTTCACCTAATATTTTAGTTTTGTGATGATTTCTATTCATATATTTTACTTTTTACCTTCCTCACAGTCTTTTCCTGTTGAAAGCAGAGAAGAAAACAAAATCTGTATTCCAAATCATTGCATTTTTTTGTGTGGTAGAAGTACTGGTATCGGTAATCGGTATCGGTGAATATTCAGATCCAAGTATCGGTATCGTATCGGTTTGGAAAAAAGTGGTATCGTTGCATCCCTAATTATTATTATTATTATCATCATCATCATCATCATCAAAATGACTATTCATTAGTTTTCTGAGTAGTAAAATAAAAAAGTAAAATAAAAATTAAATAAGAAGAGACAAAACACAAAATACAAACCAAAAACCAGTAACACATCTTCCACTTCCTGATTAAAATCATAGTTTGTAGCCCTGTTGCCTTGCAGTGAGGAGGTTGTAGGTTTGAATCCCGTCATAGTCTTTGCTTGGAGTTAGCTTGCCTTCTCCATGCATGCGTGGGTTTTCTGCAGATGCTCAAGCTTCATCCCACAGACTAAAAGCATGCGTGTTAGGTTGAAGACCCTAAATTGTCTGTATGTCCCTGTGATGGACTGGAGACCTGTCCTCGCATCTCAACTGATGACTGCTGGAGATAGACACGTGCTCCCTGTGACCCTATGGGGAATAAGCAGCTTTGTTTTGGTGATCCTTCCTGTCTTGCATCAAGGGTGTGGATAAGGTGTTCTTGACCCCTTCGTACCACTGAGCCTGGCTTAGACACCACAGTCTACCTGATTGTTGTTGCTGACCATGTCCATCCCTTTATGACTACATGGACCCATCTTCTGATGGCTACTTCTAGGTGGATAAAGCACCATGTCACAAAGCTCAGATCATCAATTCTAACTGGTTTTTAGAACATAACCAGATCTCAGTCCAGTCCAGAACCTTTGGGGTGTCGTGGAACAGGAGATTCACATCATAGATGTAACTGTGTGATGCTGTCATTGTCAATGTGGACCAGAACCTCTGAGGAAGGCTTCCAACATCTTGTTGAATCTGTAAAGAATAAAAAGTGTGGAACACTGAAAAAAACATTTTTTAATGATTATCTATGATCATAATCGATCACTCTGAGTTTTTCACATCGGCTGAGCATGAAAATAGTCTCCTACACCTACATATCCCACATTAGCTTCTGATAGAAAATAGATGGTGAAACTCTAGGATTTGAAAACCCTGACAGATCTACGTCACACTGTCACTTAACATTCATGGATTCACCCATCTTGGCTCATGATGGGAAAGGTTGTTGTTTTAGCATCCAGAAACAGCAGAGAACGTCTAAACTAGTAGAAGTTAACCATTAGCATTAGTAACTCCACCACAGGCTTGAGTTATTAGTGGAGATAAAGCATCAATATTGCAAAGTCAATGGAGTCAGTGGTAGAGTCATGTTGCTGTTAACCAATCAGAGACGAGATGTTTAATTCATTCACTGCCATTGACGACTAAAGACGTCATTTTAAGTCTAACCACTCGCTGCCATTGATGACTACAGTCATCAGTTGTGTTTTTTAACAGGGCGGGCACTGCAAATGTATTGATTTAACCACATCTTTAAGGAAGTTCTGAAAGCAATGATCCAACAAGTTGTACGTAATAAATGTATTATTAATATTATTAGAGGATCAGGCCTGAACCTTGAGTTCACTCATCACGGGTGTGTGGTTTTATAAGTGACAAGTTCTAAAGGGCAAATCAAGAAGAAGACAAAACTTGTGACATCCTACAAGTTAAATCACAATTACAGATTTTGTACAAGTTTAATATCGTTAATCACATTACAGTCGTGATATATTTTAAGAATATTTTAGAAACATTCAATGACTAGAATGATCTACCATCTTGGATCTTTGTGTTCAGCACTGACTGACAGATTCGACTCTTTTTAGGAAGCTGATTTGATTTTTTTAGTTCAGTAACCATCTCTTTCAGGACTTTGTCATCTGCACACTAAACCTTTGACAAAATCTGACTTACTTTTAAACTAGAAAATTGTCTCCGAAGTAGCTGCCGGCTTCTGATCCGGCGTCTTTTTAAAAATACCGCAGTGTATTGTGGGTAATTTTTGGCCAAGGCTAGGCTACAAGACACCTCCTGTGTGTCCTTGCTCAGCTAGCTAAATGGCTAAGAAACGTAGAACACACGCCTCGGTAGAACATGAACATTGGAACCGATTGGAACGTGCCTTGGCGGCTCCTGATGACGTATCTCCTAGGCAACCGGGGTGGGGCCAAGACGTCAAGGCATGATTCCTTGACATTGAGAAACACCCTAAGTCTCTGGGCGACGCTGTATTGGATGCCATGTTTCCTTCTACTGAAGCCTGTGAGGACAAAACACATTTACTGATTTGTAACAGAACGTTCACCAATAATAAATGTTCTTTTACACAATTACCTCTTCACTTGTTGCAAGTATATTTTAGCAGTTTTATTATTTAATATTATTATTTTACTGTCTATATGATTTTATTTATTACTTATTTTCTAACTTTTGTCCCTTATTTTAGCTCTTTTATTATATTTTTACTCATTTTAATCCAGTGTTTCCTCTGTAGGGGCCCTCTGCCCCGGGAGCGGTGGTCGACTGTAGCTTCCTGGGCGCTCTATAGGTGGGGGTCTATGCTCCCTCTCCACTGAGCGCCCTGACTTAGTGTGGAAGACCTGATGCTGCCGGGGCAGACGGCTCCTCTGATGGCGTTTCCTTGCCTTACCTTACTTGGCTCATCTGGACTCAGCCAAATATAATTTTTACTTGTGTGTGTGTGTGTGTGTGTGTGTGTGTGTGTGTGTGTGTGTGTGTGTGTGTGTGTGCGTGCGTGCGTGTGCTTGCATATGTCTGTTAATGTTTTTAACCTGTTATGGTTATCTGGGGTCATTTTATAAAGCACTTTGAGTAGCACTTAGTTTGAAAAGCGCTTTATAAATAAATCTGATTGATTGACAGATTGATTGATGACAGGGAATCTGATGTTCTTGTCATTTTGCTGGAGGTTGCGCTCCTAAGGAGTTTTGACACTAATGGCCATCCGTAGGGAAATGTCTGTTTGTGTTTTTGAACACAAAAACAATGCTTGCTTGCAATGATTTAGGTATCTACTGCCCCCGATCGCCTGGGAAAATACATACTGTCACTTTAAATGTGTAGAGGTTTTTGTAAAGTCTGCAGAGTTCAAGGTTGCTAGCCATGTATGAGGAGTTGATTTCAACAGCAAATAATTTTTTTAAGTTTCTTTCAAATTCCCAAAATTTTAAATGAGGATACAGATCTTGAGACAGTTCTGTCACCGCAATGCTTGGAGCTAACAGGGGTGGTCCTGTGGGGGGGTTCAAGGAGGGCCAGCACCCCCTTGATAGCAAGCTTGGACATCTCTCTGTGGGGAAAGTTTTTCCTAATTCAAGATGTGAAACAAAAGCAAGTGAATGCATTTATCTGAAGTTGACACAAAAACTGTTTAATGTTTGCTCTGAGGTATGAAAGTCTTTGAATTTTTTTAAAAAGCTGCCCCAGCCAGCCTGCACTCTAATGCTAGTCTAGAACGGCTAATATAGTTAACAGATGGGAAGATCTTGATAAGAAATCACTTACAATGTCAATTATCATTCCTAAAAATCTCCAACGGTTTCTCTGTTGTAGTTTTTAAATAAATTTCACATTTCATCAGCTTTAAAAACTAAAAAGTTGAGAAAAGTTAACAAGACAACAGAAATTAACACCTTGTGGCTGATATCCTTCTCCTGTGCTGTCTCCTCTCAGGCAGCGGCCAGCAGGGCGAGGGAGCAGGTGCTGGCTCAGGTCAGCGTTGCACGGGAAGCCCTGGAGGAGGAGGAACAGCGCCTCCTGGAGGAGGTGCAGAGGGAGGAGGAGCGGGTGGAGCAGTGCCTCCTCACCCAGAGGGCCCACTGGAGCCAGGCTATGACCAGTCTATCCCAAACACGCTCCCGCTTGGTGCACACGCTGACGCATACCGCAGATGCTCAGCTGGTGGTGAGAAGCTGGGAGGGGGTTAGCACAGAAAAGGGGAACTATTTCAGATTTACAGGATTTACAGATTCTCATACAACCTGATAAAAGTCATAAAACACTCCTTCTTCTTGCTTCTTACTCCAGAACAGTGTCCAGGAGATCTCTGAAAGGTATCTCTTTACTCTTGTGAGTGAGGATATTTTTCTCTGAATGGAGACATCATGCCTCATATGTTTTTGTGTCTGTGTCAGGGTGGAGGAAGCTGAGGGGGTCGGAGAGCCCTGCGACACGGACCAACTCAACCTGAACCCAGCCTGCATGGACAGCAAGCTGCTGAGGGGTCTGTGGGCGACCGCTCTGCTGCTGAGCCCAAACGGTTGGTACTCCAAAGCTCTGACAAACCCTGCAGGAGGGCATGATGGTAATAAATAAGTTTAAATGGTAACTGCCCTGTACTTATATAGTGCCTTTGAGAGTCCTACAACCCCCAAGGCACAACACAACACAACATTCATTCATTCACCCACGCTCACAAAGACTTTTCCATGCTATAAAGCAGGGATGTTTTACAGGAGTTTAAATACAGAATGCAATTGTGGTCATTAAACATTCATCAAGAATTGGAGGAGATCCATGACATAAACATTTAATATTTAACCCAAGCTGGTTTAATTATTTTTACCTTTGTGCAAGTATAAACTTATACCTAAATATATCAACTGGCTACATTTTATGTTGTAGATTTTTTTCTTTAACAAATAAAACAAATTTGCACAAAAGTCAAATAATTATGACAAAAAAAAACGGAAACATTGGAAAACACAGTCATTGGTATCTCAGGGTGTTCAGTCAAGTCAAGTCAACCTTTATTTATATAGTGCATTTAAATGGCAACATTGTTACCCCAAAGTGCTGCACAAAATAATAATAATAAAAATGAATAAAATTAAATTTAAAAGATGACAAAGCTTCATAAAATATTAAAACCCACAAGGAACTAAAAACAGAATATGTAACATAAGTTTTAGATGAAGTATCACAGATAAAAATTTAAAAGACATAATAAAAACGTGGGTCACTTGATTATAAAGTATCTAGTCTAAAATGCCATAGAATACAGATGTGTTTTCAAACGTGCTTTAAAAGTGGCCAGCATATCAGCTGTCTTCACATCCAGGGGCAGGCTGTTCCACAGGGTAGGAGCCACTACAGAGAAAGCTCTGGCATCCTTGGTTTTGAGCCGAGATCTGCGTGTGGCTAACGGATTTAGATCAGCTGATCTAAGCGCCATGGACGGGACATATGGTTGAAATAAGGTCGCTCAGGTATGACGGAGCCTGCTCGTGCAGACATTTAAAAACCAGCATTACAATTTTAAAATCAATCCTGAACATAACAGGACGCCAGTGGTCAGCCAGTATCGGGGTGATATGGTCAGTGTTGTGCCCGAACGCGTTCATTGAACGATCGTTCGTGAATTTGTTTGGTTTTTTTGTGAACGTGAACCAAACTCGTTTGTATTTTGCCTGGCGTGTGTGAACGGGTTTATGAACGCGTTCTTTTGCTGTTCTAGCTCCAGATCTCCACGGAGCTTTTCTGGAGCTAAAGCCTTGCTAAAACATCCGGTTAACCACAGAGTTTATAAAAAGTAGAACCTGCAAAATCAGCCAAACATAAGCAGTAGCGGTTGGTGCGGCGTCTACTCTTCTATGTCTATGCTGTGTGCAGGAGTCAAGTTCATTCAGAAAAATAGAAAGGGGACTAAACTGAAAGATTATACATTTTTTAATGTTTTGCACTTTTAATATTGCACTTAAGAGTTAGCTCCCTCAGCCTGCTTCTTAAGATTGTTTACTAATTTCCCGTTAAAAACTAATCAAATAATGTTTTCCTCATGTTATTGAGAATATACTGTAGGGTAAAAACTGCAGCTGGGTATGAGTGTGGACTGAACGGGTGCCAACTATTGGAAAATTATTTCATTATATATATATATATATATATATATATATATATATATATATATATATATATATATATATATATATATATATATATATATATATATATAAAGAACTATGAACTAGTTCGTTTTCAAATGTATGAACTGAACTTTGAACTAGTGTTTTTTAAATGAACTTTCCCAACACTGGATATGTTCTTATTTTGTGTTCCCTGTCAGAAGGCGAGCCGCCGCATTCTGAACACTGCAAGCGACACAAAGTGGCCTGTGGCAAACCAATATACAAAATTTTACAATAGTCCAGCCGAGAAGCTATAAAAACATTAATAAATGTGTCAAACAGATCACGAGGCACACAGGCCTTAATCCTACTGAGAAATCTCAGCTGGAAGATACTAGACTTCACCACAGCACTGACCTGATGTGAGAAAGTGAGACCTGAGTCAAAAACCACTCCCAGATCCCTAACTGTGGGGTGACAATAGTGCACCATATCTTCAAGGCTGCTTTTATTATTGAGCGGTGCAGCCGACGACCCAAAGACAATTGTCTCGGGTTTTCTCTCATTCAGTGCGAAATTCGAGTCAAACCATTCCTGCAAATCTTTAAGGCAGTCTAACAGGTCCTGAGAGAGAGTCACTGTTAGCTGGAATGGATACATAAATCTGTAGGTCATCCACATATGTGTGAAACTGGATCCCATACTTTCTGAAAATCGACCCTAGTGGCAACATATATAAAGAGAAGAGTAACGGACCCAGAACCAAACTCTGGGGAACCCCAAAATCCATAGATGCCACTGATGATGAATATTTACCCAGGTGGACAGAGAACGTTCTCCCAGAGAGATACGACTGGAAACACTTAAGAGGGATATCCTTAATCCCAACCCAGGACTCAAGGCGAGACAAAAGGATCTCATGGTGCACAGTGTCGAATGCTGCTGTTTAGTAGCTAACTTCAGGTTGTGCTAGCTAATTTTTTGGATTTTGTCAATCTTAAAACAGAATTTGTCCATTCTGTGGATTTATTTATGAAATAATTTGAGTCATGTGGAGAAAACTATTTAAATTATAAAGGAAAATAATGAGATGATGAGGTTGTTGTAGATATTTGTTCTCCTGTGCAGCCCTTTATTTTATTTAATATTATAACTGCTGCATCAATGTGCATTTAGTTTTGGATTTTGGATTTGGATTTTGGAGTGCATTTATTGTTCTTTGTTGTGTTTTTTATTCATTTATTTATTTTCTGGGGAAAAAGGAACTTAATACATGTTCCAAATAAAAAATCAGTCGTCGTAATGTTAGCATGTTACCTACTGCTGCTAGAGTTTGGCGGAAAAAGACAGATTTGCCATAGATATCAGATATTGTGTGAGCGTATGTATGAGGTTTTGGAGAAAAAGCTGCAATGAAGAAAAAAATGTTTTCTAGAGATGCACGGTTGGTTTCAAATGGCTGATTTAGATTTCCAATTCTTATAATTATTTATTGCAGAAAATCATAATTAACTGAAAATAAAAAAAATTGAGATTATCATATTATTGCTAAAATTAGCACTTAGTGATGGTGAGTTCATGAAACAGGAAAAAATACATTTCAACATTCACAGACAAAAAAAGGAGAATTGTTTATGTCTTATTCAGAAAAGGCTGATCATGCTGAGTTTGATTTGAATTAAAAATAGATTTTTTTTGTACATTTCCCCTTTTTTATAGTGCTATGGCATGAAAGGTGAGTGCACATTGAAAAACATAGAATGAAATATCGCTTTAAGACCTGTGGATTTGTCAATGCATGGTATGTTTATGCTTATGTCACTTAAATCTAGAAATTGTAGCCATATCCTTTCTGATTGTTTTCATTCTCCCCATTTTTATACCACATAACAAGAAAATGTCAGAAAATCACCAAAAACCAGATAAATGAAAGATTTGTCCAGCAGTTCATTGTAGATACTTTTGTCAGATCACATATAAATAGCGCGCGCGCCTGTGTGTGTGTGTGTGTGTGCGTGTGCGTGTGTGTGTGTGCTTTAACAGCATAGCGGTGTCTTTAACCACATTTCAAAAATAAACAGCAAATCAATAATAGCAAACACAAAACTGGTTATAATTCATCGTTTTGACTGTTTATGGGATAAAATCTGACATGGTAGTAGCTGAGAGTCATTTATAACACAACTCAACAGATTGTGTGATTTTGCACAAGACAACACAACATTACGTTCCAAATTTAACCAAACAGTCATAATTCAGTCTTTCTTTCACAAGATAAAACAATCTTGGTTTACAGTTTTGGCAAGAAAGGTGGTGGATGTTATGAATTCCTGCAAGGAACACCAGACCTTTAACGAGGAGGTTTAATTTAAACTGAGCACTTCTCTGGACACTACTAAGAGTTGGACAATGAGGAAACATGTCATGAAGAACAGAGACACCTGATTCTATAAAGAGAAAGTTATGATCATCTGTCTTTGCGAACATGCAGATGCTAGTGAAGAGATGATGCTAAACATCTGTTTCCTATTCTCCACACAGCCTACAAAACACCTCACATAAAGTTTGATGAGCGTACAGTGAGCCCCCTCCTCTCCCTCTCTGATGACCAACGCACTTTGACCTTTGTCCAAAAGAAGCTCCGCCACCCTGTGCCCAATGAACCTGCACGCTTCGACGCCTGGCCCAATGCGCTGGGTACCCTGTCCATGTCCTCCGGCACACACAGCTGGGTGGTGGGCGTCGGTCAAAGCGGCGCCTTCAAGGTCGGGGTCTGCTACACTTCTCTGGAGCGCAAAGGTTCTGGAAACGAGGCCCGACTGGGCTACAACACCCAGTCGTGGGTGCTGTCCCACTACGACGGGGACTACTCGTACTGCCACGCAGGAAAGAAGGTTCCTCTGCAGGTGGTGAAGAGACCAGAGCGGATCGGCCTCCTGCTGGACTGGCCCAGTCAGACGCTGCTGTTTTACGAACCAGACTCGTGTGCTGTTCTATTCTCCATCATGCAACACTTCACTGCTCCGCTGATACCGGCCTGCGCCGTAACGGACCGCAGCATCACCATCTTGCACGGATGAACTAATGCCAAAAGTTAACAAACCCAAAACACAGAGACAGCCAAAGAAATCTGAGGAGCAGATGGGGGAGCTGGGTGAAACAATCAGTTTTAATTTATTTTTGTACTATTCAAAGTCATTTATTAGTTTAAAATCTGTTTTTATATGTTGATCATATTTTACAGTAACCATGTTACTTTTTGACTGACAATGTTTTTATTTTGTAAAATTAGTTCATTCTGTTTTAACTTTAAAAAGAGGAATTATTAGGAAGGTTTTGTACTGTAATTTAGTTTGTTAAATGCTGAGTGAACCGATTATCACAAACTTCCTGATTTGTTTGAATTGTTTTCCACCAGCCTTCAGGTTAAAAGTTCAACCTCACCCAGGTTTTCATTGTGTCTGTGTTGCAACATCAGTGTAAAAAAAACAGACCTACTATGTATTTTACAACTTGTGTGTTCTACATAAGAGATAAAATGCAGTAAAATAAAAATACTGAAGAGGCAAATATTTACAAGGTGACAAATACAACTAAATATGCACCAAAATCCTGGTGAGTCTGTGCATTTTGATGCAGAACTAGAAACAATGAAAAATACTGATGAGTTAACATTGCTGAGTCCCATTCTGAACTTGAGACAGTTATCCACACCTTCATCTCCTCACGCTTAGACTACTGTAACTCTCTTTTCACGTGTCAGAACCTCCCTGAACCGTCCACAGGTGGTTCAGAATGTCTGTGCTCGGCTTCTGACCAAGTCCTCCAAACACACCCACATCACCCCGCTTCTCCTCCAGCTTCACTGGCTGCCAGTCAATGTCAGGGTTCATTTCAAGATCCTGGTTCTGGTCTATAGGGCCTTACATGGACAAGCACCATCTTACATTGGTGATCTGAGTCCCTACACCCCCAGCAGGTCCCTAAGGTCCAGTGACCAAAGCCTACTGGTTGTGCTGCACCAGGCTAAAGAGCAAAGGTGACAGATCATTTGCTGCTGTGGCCCCCAGACTCTGGAACTCTCTCCCCCTGAGCCTGAGATCAGTGGACTCAGTGGTCTCCTTTAAAAAGCAGCTGAAGACTCACTTCTTCAAGCTGGCTTTTGTATGACCTTCTTCACCACTCTCTCTTTATTCTGCTCTCCCCACCTATTCCACCTTCCTCAGGATCCACTAATTTCCCTCTTATTCACTCTCTCTCTTTCTTAACTGTTTTTAATCACAATTGTCTATTTTTGCACATTTTAAATATATTTTTAAAAATGTTCTAAATGCTTTTTTATATTTTTACATTTTTTGTTTTTGTGAAGCGCCTCGTGATTTTTATCTTGAGAGGCGCTATAGAAATGATATTTTCTTCTTCTTAAGCCAGCAGTCACGAAATGTCTTGTATTTGATATATAATATAGTGCTTTCTAGGGTTCTACAACCCCCCAAGGTGCTTTACAACACAATCAGTCATTCATCCATTCACTTGCTGGTGGTGATGAACTGCAATGTAGCCACAGCTGCCCTGGGGCTCACTGACAGAGGCAAGGCTGCCGAACACTGGCACCACTGGTCGCTCCAACCACCAGCAGCAGAGGACACACAACTGCAACAGACGGGGCTCAAACCTGCAACCTAACTCCCTCTGCCATCATTGCCCCATGAAAGACACATCAGTCAAGTCTTTAATTTGAGCCTCTGAACAGCAGCTGGTTGAACATCAGTGATGTTCCTGGAGTTATTGGGTGTGACAGTGGCACAGGCGTTAAGTGCTTGCCCCATAATCGGAAGGTTGCAGGTTCGAGCCTCGCTCAGTTTGTCGCTTTCATTGTGTTCTTGGGCAAGACACTTGACCCACCTTGTCAACTGGTGGTGGTCGGAGGGACTGGTCGCACCTGTGCAAGGCAGCCTCGCCTCTGTCAGCGTGACCCAGGGCAGCTGTGACTACATCATAGCTCACCCCCACCAGAGTGTGAATGTGTGTGTGAAAAGGTGAATGACTGATTGTGTTGTAAAGTGCCTCGGGGGATTCCACTCTAGGAGGCGCAAAATCAAATACAGGGCATTAACATTTTGGGTCTCTTTACATCACACACCTTCACCCAGGCGGCCTAGCTTGAGTCCAGATGGCTAACTGCTTTGGTGGTACTGCGGATGACTCTCCTTTTACACCAGGAGGGTCTAAACCTTTCATGAGGGTGGCCAAAAAGGTCACAAAAATGTGATATTTTTACTTTAAGAAAATTGAAAAAAAATTATGATTTTTTTTTTACATTTTAACTAACCTTAATAAATCATTGAACAAAAAATATTAAAGTGTCCACCTAAATTAAATGCCTGCTAGAAAGAAAATCCCACCATTCTAGAAATTGCAACTGGAGACAACAGAAAATCACTTTGAGGGCCACAAATGGCCCTCTGGCCACACTTTGGACACGGATGTCTGATGCATTCCCTCTGTGCTTTAATTGTTCAAAACTCTGGCCAAGGAACAGAGCATAAAACCTCCACTGGGACGCAGACAGTCCTGTGTTATCAGGATGAGTGTTTGATAGGTGATGTTATCAGGATGAGTGTTTGATAGGTACTGATGTTATCAGGATGAGTGTTTGATAGGTACTGATGGCTCTGATGGAGAGAATCAGCTAACTCAAGGAGGAACCCGTGTGGTATTTTTTTTAATTGTAAAAATATATTTCTTCTTCTGAGGTCACAGGAGGTACAACAGATTCTCACAGTTGTACAATTTAAATTACATCAGTGATCGATTGACTTTAAAGCTCGTGACCCCCCCCCCCCCCCCATACACACACAAAGTAATTGTTTAGATGTTAGTAAATGAGTTTGATTAACTTAACTGTCACTGACACATAAAGGTGATTCTTATTAAAGTGTTTAAGAGATTGTCCTACTGTACTGTTTGTGAAGCATTACATCAAACAACCACTAGGGGGCAGCCTCGCCTGATTTCACCTTCAGCAATAAGATCATAACATGTTGGCCTTTTCCCTTCAAAGCTGGCCACAGCGAATCATCAGTCTACTTTTAAAATCATTTGTGTAACTGTGACTTCAGGACCACGGACAGCTACACACCTGATGATCTGAGTAAACCAACACAGTGGAATTAAAGAGAAAAGCTAAATGATGAAAATGGATTTTTTTTTGTTGTATTTTTGGGCAGGACTTCTGGATTATTATTTTAAATAAAAGCAACAGACTGAAAAATTTGTGAACTGTAAAATTTTGCTACTCTGATAAATCGAGGACATTGATATAGATCAACTTGGATTAAACATTGATTTTTAAGTTAATAATCATTTAATTATTACATTTCCATTAACTTAACACAACATAAAACAGGAAACAGACATTTTAACTGACTAAACCTAACGTGAGTCAACAATACATGCAAAGTGAGAAAAATGCTTGTTTCAAATGTAAAATAATTTTTGAAAGAGAACGTGTGTAGTGTAGCTTTATACTGAACATTTCTCTGATTACTTACATCATCTTTATGATTCAACGCCCTTCCTAGGAAAAAAGAAAGCTTCGAAAATGAAAGTTTACAACTCCATCTATCCATAATCTGAAGCACTTCATCCTCACCAGGGTCACAGGATGTCTTTAGGTAGGAGAGGTGGGTGACACATTGGACAGGCCTCCTGTCCATCACAGAGATGCATGCAAAGAAAGGCCACACAGGTAGGATTCAAACCAACAAACTTCTTGCTGCTAGGCAACAGTGCAGCCCAAGTTAATGATGTAGAACTGTTAGAAACCACTAAATACTAATCATTAAATCATGTTCCTAGTCTGCTGATAATAGATTGGACTTTCCTCCGACTTTTCTGGAAGATGGATTTACAAATGAGATCCTCATTTACAGTAACTTACGATGTTACTTGTAAACCAGTACAGTTACACTTCCTGTTGATTATTTCAGTAAATCGTTGAACAAATCGTTTTAGAGGTAATCAAATATTGTACTAATAAACTATAATCATTTAAGCATATATGTTTTTTTCCACTAAAATCACAACAGACTCTAGTTAAACCAGGCATGTGGTCAGAAACACAAACCAACAAAACACCTCAACATTTCATCAACTGGTTGACTACATAGAGAAGACACATTCAGGATGAAACGGGAAACAAGCCAGAGTTCCTTTGTCACATCCTTCTACTGAGGAGATATTTCTGGTATGTTCATGATTCAGTTATTTATTTTGGACAAACTCTTCCTGAAATGTCTCAATAGGCTCTTTATCTGCCGTTCTTCCTCCTCTTCGTAAAATCAACAGGCGGAGGCTGGATTTTGAGCTCCCGTCTGAGCTCTTCCAGGCTCTGATCCCACCGTCTCTCATAGAAGATGCTAAGAACACAGCGAGCCTGCCAGCCATTCTGCAGCGCCCAGGGGCCCAAGGATGTAAACAGTGATTGCAAACGTCTGAAAAAAATAAAAGCGTCACCATGAAATGACAGTTAAACAGACAAAATATGTCTAACCTGCGAAACTACAGCTCCGCTTTAAATGGAAATCCTCAGTTAGTGAAAAAGGAAGTATTAACGATTGGCTTTGGACCAAAATGAAGCAGTGACAGTAAAACCAGAGCTGTCATTATTTTACTGACAGAGACAGCAATATAAACTATAAAAGTAAGTTGGAACTACTTCCCCTCATAAAAAGAACTGAATGTTCTGTGTGTGTGTGTGTGTGTGTGTGTGTGTGTGTGTGTGTGTGTGTGTGTGCTTGCGCGTGCTTGCGCGTGTGTGTAAGATCAATTTCATGTTTTCCTCATTAATGAACACACAGCACCCCATGTTGGCAGAAAAACACAGAATTTTAGACATTTACGCATGTGACAGTGTGAGCGTCCGGTCACTGTAACCCGATTGATCATGCGTCCTGGCTAATGGCCACGGGGATGTCCCTTTGGCTGACTGGTTAGCCACATATGTACAGTGGGGCAAAAAAGTATTTAGTCAGACACCGATTGTGCAAGTTCTTCCACTTAAAGTGATGACAGAGGTCAGTAATTTTCATCATAGGTACACTTCAACTGTGAGAGACAGAATGTGAAAAAAAATCCATGAATTCACATGGCAGGATTTTTAAAGAATTTATTTGTAAATCAGAGAATGTGGGCTGATATAAATTATCGCAAACAAATTACTTTGTTTTGGTGGAGCGATTTACAGGACGCAACTGGAGTGTTTGAGCCATTACCGCTGCGTCCTCTCTGCTCATAGAATGCCCACAAAGCTGAGTCCATAAATGACGTCATATATGTAGATACTGGATCTTTTTTCAGGCTTCCCGCAATTTGAATTTTTAGGAAACCCACATCTTGATTCTGGGTTTAAAAATGTATTGTAATTACCAAGTTACTGACAACTGTACCGAGTAAATAATATTACCATTTTCTTTCCCTGTAATGCCTTACATTACCACATTACAGCAAAAAGCAATGCATTACAGTAATTAATTACTTTTGTACCACGTTACTCCCAACACTATATATATATATATATATATATATATATATATATATATATATATATATATATATATATATATATATATATTTATTTATTTATTTATTTATATTTGTATATCTGACTATTTGCAAAAATAAATCATTTTTCCACTGTAGCCTGACAGGACACCACCCAAACCAGCTTTAATTAGACACATGCAAAGTCATCTAGACATCAGCTGATCTGTGTTTTCCACTTGCCAGTGCACATTTCCAAAAACCAGTGCGGCCAAGGCCATTTATGCTCTTCCAACTATAAAAGTAACCATATTTGCCCTCTAAAAGTGCATTTCATATTAAACCAATGAACAATTAATCTGGTAGATGTGAAACTCTTCTAGGGCTGGCCAATAAATCGAGATCATTTTTCCCGTGTCAATAACTTTGATAATTAAAAAGCCCCATCTAGTGGACAACTTTTGTTTCTGCGCATACCTGTAGTTATCATCCATTTATCATCATCGAGGTGAAATCCTCAATATATCGTGATATTGATTTTAGGCCATGTTGCTCAGCCCTTCACTCTTCTTTTAAAAGTAAAAAGATAGTTTGGTTAACTACCTTTGTTGTGCAGAGCAAAACACCCTTACAGTGAAAAGAATGAGCATGCATAAATGGATAAATGGACACTGCACCTGGTGTTGAGTCGAAGCGGTCCCAACAGAGCTCCCAACGCACACATGGGAAGGCCTGTCTGAGCTGCTTCGAACCATTTCACTGCCACTTCGCCTGAAAACAGCAGGGAGATTTAGAGAAGCATTAAAATTAGAAAAGGGAAGAAAGAAGCAGAGACTAGTCAACAGGAAAGAGATATCAAATCCAAACTCAGGTGTGAAAACTTCATTCTGAAGGTTTCCCCCTCTTTGCTCTGAAAATCAAACCTCCATGTTTTCAGCCAGTTTATTGTAAACCAGTTTATTTGTAAGAAAGGAGGCAGAAAATGTTGTTATTTCTATGTAATTTAGTAACTTTCAGCCTAAAATATATTTAAAAAAAGGACTTAACCTCCTAAGGCCTTGTGTCCACATATGTGGACATTGGCTCCTTGCACTTGACATTTTTATTCTCTTCTACTTAGACCTTTTTGTTATTATTTATAAGACACTTTATACTGACTTTAATTTTAAAATATTTTTGTTGTCTTTCTTTTTTTTAGGATGTTTGACAACATTTATATTGAATTAATTTTTATTGAATTAAAATTTTTGTAACTTTCTTTCTGTTAATTACTGTCAACTAAC
This sequence comes from Nothobranchius furzeri, assembly GCF_043380555.1. Classification (NCBI taxonomy): domain Eukaryota; kingdom Metazoa; phylum Chordata; class Actinopteri; order Cyprinodontiformes; family Nothobranchiidae; genus Nothobranchius; species Nothobranchius furzeri. Next base: position 54,540,427 of record NC_091746.1, read on the forward strand.
CTGTAATAGATATACATGCTATGCTATATATGTTTTTTCTTTTAAATCAAACCAAAAACAAGTTTGGGTCCCAGGAGGTTAAAGTACAAACTGAACTGTTGGGAGCCCAGTTGGGCCCTCTGGCTTAGGTATGGTAACAGCCAAAGCTGACTCACCCAGCATGTTGGTGGGCATGCCCAGTAAAGTATGCATCAAGTCATGCACCTCTCTGTATCTTAGCATGACGTAAGCTAGCTCCTCGTCGTCCACAAACTTCACCTCTGCCCTGGAGTCGGGCGTCACTTCCTGTTGGGACAGATGCAAAATGTGAGAACGTCAAAATTGGCTGCGTTTACAAAATACGCTGTGGAAAATGAACTAGTCGAGCAAACTTGCACTGAACTAAACACTCACATTGTCCTCCAGAAAACGGAGGTACTCTCTACCAAAAGAACCATCAGGAAGTGAAGCCATCTTCTCCAGATCGAGCGTAGACAACCGGATCTTTGGCCTTTCTCTGCATCACAGGTTAATTAAAAGTAGGAGAAATTGATTTGCCGAAGCAGAAAATACTTTAACGATACTACCATATGGTACTAAAGTGACTCACGTTAGGACTGTGTAACCTTCAGGGTCATTTCTCATCCTGTCCCTGAGGTTTATGAGCACTAAGTGTCCCGTAGTTTCTCCGAGCACAGCGACCATGTCTGCAAAATTTACAGTTTATTAAATCAAAAGTCGTGAAAAGGGATTTTAATGTGTCAAACTTCTGCTGTTAGTCTAACAATAACTTGAGTTGACAGTTAAAATGACATCAGCTGATTTCAAATTGTTCACTTATAAAAATAAAAAAAGCTGTTTGGAGTCAGCAGCGTGTCTCAGGGAGTTTTTCTTAAAATACGTCAGCCTAACTGTGGTGTAATCTTAGAAACTTTGGTTTGACCTATCGGGTTAAACCAAAAAAGTACATGTGAAACATTTACTGGCACCTGTGACCGGAGGCTAAATGTCAGCTGACAGGTGTTAATGGTTCTCCGTTTCCCAGAGAGACTTTCAACCCAACGGTTTGTTTCTCAGAACGTTTAATTCTCAGTTGTTTCTAAAACTACTCAGAAAGACACTAAAACAGGTCTCCTGAGAAAAAAGCTCTAAAATGATGCAGACAGGACATCCACCGTGCCTTTGGTATGTTCTACAGAAAAGAGCCCAAAGTGGAGTTTAAAGAGTTGGTTATAATTTTAGAAATCAAAATGGTTAGAATGAGTATGCTCTGATAAATGATTACAAATCAAGTCCTAAAAGCAAAAACATATGAAAGTTCTTGAAAATTAAAATATCAATGACTAGTAAATCCACTGAAATCTACTTATTTCCATCTTACAGCTTAATATTTACACTATTATATATTACTGTAGTACATTAGCTATGCTATTTATTAGGACAGCAGTAGCTCAGCAGTACTAGTAGTAATAAAGTTATTTTATTATTATGGTTTGCTGTTACGTGTAAGACTGGTTTCTAAGAAAATGTGCTTAAAAGAAAGGTTTTTATATAAATAAAAAGTTAGAAAAAACATTTCTGGGAAAAAATACACCGAGAAGTAAAACCCACGCTTATGAGAATCTCACCGTGTCTGTAGGGGTCCTGCAGCGCCACCACACCTGACCCAACAGCCAACAAGGCTTTCTGGAAGGGAGTAGTGATGATGTGTCCAGGGTACAGCCCGTCATAGTGGCTGAATGTACGATCAGCACGACCAGTATGTAGCCGGTGGACACACACTGGTGACACAAGAGGGGGATGAAGTATTTAACTGGACTTAGGCGAGAAATTCCTTCTACTAATGTGAAATTCTAACTCAGTCTCACTCCAAAACTGATGTATGTGAAGTAAAAACCTCCTGATCAACTGGCTAAAGCAGGTAGACATAGTTGTAGGATCCAGACTTCCATGGACAGGCACCAAAATAAATGGTCTACTTTAATGTTCAGAGCCTGCTTCCGCCCAAACCGATTACAACTCTTTCTACTTTGGCAGCAGTGGCTCAACAGGTTGAGCGGATTGTCCAGTTATCGGAAGGTTGCAGGTTGGTGGTCGGGGTGACCGGTGGCTACTGTGCTCGCCCCTGTCAGTGTGCCCCAGGGCAGCTGTGGCTACATTGTAGCTCATCACCATCAGTGTGTACATGTGTGTGTGAATGGATGAATGGTACACTGTAGTGTGAAGTGCTTGGGAGTCTTCTGACTCTGAAAGGTACCATACAAGTGCGGGTCATTTATCATTATCACTATCATATAAACGTGTGCATGTGAAGAAAGGTCATGGGGTCACCCTTTGCCACACTGTTTCCCACAGCTCTTATGAAGATAAAACAGTAAGAGACATGATGACATGCAAATCCATAATGAACTGAAATCAAATTTTTTGCGTTGTTTTCAGATCAACATAAATGCATTCATCTATTAAAACTAAATCTTGATATTAGTATCTATATTTGGCTAATAACCATCTGAATTTGAGACCATGTGTCCTGAGACACCCTTATTATATTATGCAACAAATAAGCCAGATATCATTATCATTATTAAGTCTATTATAATAATTAGATTGTTTTTAGAAGTGTTTTGGAGGTTTGAATGATGTTTATTGTTTTTCATAACAAACAAAAACAGAATTTAATTTTCAGTCTAGACTTTGTACCTGACCAGTTTAATACGCTTTTAAAATTTTATTTTCTAATTTTTTTAATTGACTTATTAATTATTCAGAATAAAGACAAATTAAAGATTCTTTAACCCAAAAATGAACCAAAGTTACCTTTATGCTACTCTGATAAGATAAATGTGAACTCACCAGACCATGTGATCTTTTTCTGTTGTTTCAGGATCCAATCAGGGATCTTCCGTGCAAGTGAAAAACATTTTAATGGATTTTTCTATTGTTTTATTAATGTTATTTCGTATAAAGTAAAATAATATAAATTCTTGTTTCAGATATTTAGCACTGAAATGCAGATTTACAAGAGAAATTTTATTGAAAAAACAAATCAGGTTATCTTACATTTATCCTTCTTTTTTCAATTACATTGCTCAAACTTCAAAACTAAAACATTTCTGTTTTAGGGTTTTAAATGGAAAGGAGTCATTTATGCTAGCAGTCAACTTTCCCATTTTAGCTAACCATTGGCGCAAGTAACAACGCTTCCTCAAAGCTTAAACTCCTATTTAAAACATTCCAGTCTATAAAATGTAGGCTTCTAGAATATCGTGACTAAATACGCAGAGAGCAATGATAAAAGCGCCTACCTTTAAAGTTTAATGTGTACTGTCTCTGCTTTAGCCGTAGGAAGCGTAGCAACATTGTGAACAGTGCGCATGCGTCTCGTCGAGATTTCCGGTGTTATGTCGAAATGTGTACACCGGTTCGAAATCAATTTCCTTTCAGATGAGTCGTCAGGGTGTTTTCCCCCATTTTATACATAATAATAATAATAATAATAATAATAATAATAATAATAATAATAATAACAATAAAGGCTGGATATCGTAGGATAACAAGTCAGTATTTTAGAAATGTGCGAAAGTATTTTTTATATCAAACAGATAAAATGGATTTTCATTGCTATATTAAAAACAAAAAGGACAGAATAATTTAACTTTTTAAAGCAGCTATTCTAAAAAGTAATTTGTTAAAAAGAAGTGAAGAGGTTTGGAGTAAGGGTGTTCAGCCTCAGGACGGTGCTGGACGAGGCTGAAGTTAGCTTCCGATTCCGTACACCTAATTTTTCTCTACTCTGACCATCTTTAAATCTGCTCTAGCTCGAAAACTACAACACCTACACTCTTCAAACCTGTACTGGGTTATTCTAGACTAATATCAGATTACATTAAACATAGCTTGTGATTTGTGAAACCTTTTTCTGATTTGTGAAACTTCAAGAAAGCCAGATTGATGCTTTTTTTAAGCACCACGCTGGACTGGTCTAGTTAAAAAACTACAATACACACACTCTTCAAACCTGGACTAGATTATTCTGCATACCAGCAGAACAATTACAACTGCCACTGGGATTTGTCAAACTGTTCCTGATTTGTGAAACTTCAATAAAGCCAGATTTTAGAATGTTTTCTGCATCTAGACCACACTAAAACAGCTTTAGTTTCAAAACTACAATACCTAGACAGTTCAAACCTGTACTATCTGCAATACTAGCAGAACAATCAAAACCATCTCTGAGATTTGTGAACGCTTAACATATAATGTTATTTAATACCTTTTTATGGTACCTGGTTTCACAGACCTGGTTCAGATATGACCAATATTTAATTCAGGGACTTTAAAAGCACTTTTCATGACAGGAGCGCTTATTGAGCTTGTGTATCTAACAAGGTGTACTTAGATTCGTTGTTGCTTGTGCACCATAGGGCTAGGGGCACTTTGTTCAGAAGGGTTCAGCGAAACAGCTCACTCTAAATTCATATAATCTGATAGTCGCTGGATATCTCGAAGAAATAAAATATTAAAATCCAAATTGGTTATGCGACCTCAAGTTTCATTTTCTTGATCCGATAATAAATTGTTAGAATAAAAAATGACCTTAACCAAGAGCCTAACTGGTTAAATACTAGGGCTGAACGATTTTAGGAAAATATTGAATTGCAAATTTTCTAGCAGAAATTGCGATTTCATTTCAATTCACGATTTTCTTCAAACAAAGGTACAACACTAGCCATTCAAGATAGTCTAGAATCTAATCTCAACAAATCATTCACATTAATATTTACTATCTAATAATATAATAAAAACTGTTAAAGCTATTAATATTTTCTGCCATTATTATATTTTTATGTGCTTGTGAAGCACCTTGTGCTTATTATCTAGAGAGGTACTTTATTAAAAAAAACGCGTTCTTGTTCTACTCATTTTTACCTGCATTACCAAGGCAGACTGGCAGCACGATTTTCAAACCTTTTTTAAAAAGAAGTTTAACCTCAGCCAAAGTGCGAGACTCCGCACTCGCGCTGATGAAGCTTTAAAAAGCAGACTAAAGATGGCCAGAGTAGAGGAAAATTGGGTGTAATTGCCCTTTAACCTTTTCCCCCAATCGGAAGCCGGAATCGAAAGCTAACTTCTGCCACGTTACGTGCGGTGTTTGTTGTGGAGGTGGCAGCCTGCGATACAGCCAGGAAGAGGCTGGAGAGAAAACATAATTTAACACTACACTAGATGGTATCGCGAGCGGTTTACCCTTGAAATACGCACCAAAGTACCGTCTTCTATCTCGGCAAAACGTAAGCGAAACTAAATATGTAGCATAGACATTTAGAGTATTTCGGGTGAGTTTTTGTTCCCGTTTCTTAGCCGAACGTTTTCGTGTTTCTTGACCGTAAGAGGTTGGTTAGCCGAACTTGGAAAAACCCCTGCCCCGTGTTTGCTAGAAGTTAGCAGTTAGCTAACTATTTTACCCACTGAATATTTTAGACAACCCGTTATGGTCTGTCTATATAACTGAAGTTAGCAGCGTAGGTTCTAGTGGAGGTCAGTAAAAACAATACACGTCAGTTCCAATGGCTGTTCTAGTAACATTTACAACTTTCAATAGCACACCCAACTACCGAGATGGGCGGTGCTGTTTATGATCCCTTTGAAATAATGCTGGTGTGTGGTGCTTCCTGCTTTAAAGCACTCGGGGCCTGTTCGGTGAGTAGTTTTACATTTCTGATTCGGTGTGGACAGTCAGATACGCACGAGTTTGATCTGGAGCAGGATTTAAGGAACTTTGGCCAGCATACAAGGAAGATTCGGATCTTTTGACAGCTGGCACAAACACTCGTTTGTTTGGGGGAGGGGGTTGTGTTTGTAGTTTTATCTTGTATCTTCTTTTTTCTTGCAAAAAGCATTTTTGTTTTATGCTGTCACAGTTTTTATTTGCCACACACAACTGGATTGTTTACGCATTTTCAGGGTTATAGACTACATTAATGTGTAACAAAGGTCATTTCCTGTTGCTGCACAATCTTGGAGGGTTTTTGCATTGCATGGTTGTTTCCTTGTTCTGACAGACTATCTAAAATAGCTTGTTTCTTTCTGTCTGGTAATAGAAGGCATGTGTGGTAACAAAGCAAGTATGTTTCCTCCATTAAATTTCTACCCTCAGAGTATTAATGGACACTGAAAGTAAAAAACAGCCTATGTGTACTCTTGTCAGCTGGAACATGATTGTTTTTTACATTAAAAGTTTGATACAAGTCTTTAGGGGTATCTTTTTGGACAAACTGGAAATTACTGAAGTTCCATAATAATGTTTTATGTAAATAAAAAAAATTAAAAAACATCCGTTGGAAATTTGAATGTTCCATCTGTCACATTTTCAGAAAATGTCATGAGTAAAGCTCTTCCAGTACGTCAGTTTGAGGTTTTCAGCATAAAATGAATTTCTGCTTAGAGCTGATAAGAAATAGTCAGCTAATTACTTCCATTTACAGAAGTTCCTGCCATCACTTTTAGAGTTTTACTTTGTTTAATGGTTAAAAAGATGTATAAAGTGGTCACAGTCAGGCAAACAAACAAGTTTTAACGAAATCATCATAATTAACTTTAAAACACAATTATTTATTATTTATCTTACATATTGGAATTTAGACAATTAATTTTATCCAAGTAGAATTTTAAACAAATTTCACTGAATTAGAACAATTCCAATAATGCGAGATGCAGTAATAGTTGTATCCTAAACACATTCCATATTGGTGAATGTCAGGAGTCATGTGATGAGCATTTCTCATAGTTTGAGGTCTTCAGTGCCCTACACACATATCTTTGTTTCTTTTTTATTTTTTGCTTCTCCAAATGGCATTTTTAAATCAGTTATTTTAAGGAAGAGTTTCCTCAAAAAGAATTTAGGTGTGTTTGGTTGTCAGGCTCTTTGTACAAAAATGGCTGCTGATGTAGGATGAAGTGAATGATTCATCTTTCTGATCATTTTGTTAAGCTATATTTATCAAATATGACATCTTTATTGAATTCCCTAAATGTGTTTGTCTATTTCTGTATTCATGGAAATTGATGTGTGATATTGTCAGTAAATGATGACATCTGCTGGTTATGAAAATAAAAACATCATACCAACTCCATTTCCACAAGATGATAAAAATAAAAACAAAATAACAAATACACACAGGGACATTCCCAAAGAAAATAACATTTTTCTGTTATCTTTTTTTTCCAAGGCAGAATTTAGTTTGTTTGATTTGCATTGATAACACAATCTTTTTTCTTTCTTTTTTTAACTTTGTATGAGGTAAAATGCCTCTGCATACCCTCTTAGCCTGATTTGGATCAATACTTTAATGGCTGCAAGGTGAACTTGAGTTTCTACACATTTCAAGATCAGACAAAGTCAGATTTTTCTTGGCATCATTAAAGGGAAACGTCGCTATTTTGGCTTGCTTTTAGCACCCCCTAGTGTCCATTTTAGATCTCTGTCATAAAAATGAAGCTGAAACTCCTCCTGGCTCTGTGTTTGTGTTTTAACACCTTAATCCAAATGCGTCAGCCTTCATTAGTGTCTACAGGAGTGCTTCAACACTAAATCAAACAAATCATGTTCACGATCCATGGCATGTATGAATCGTGTCTCTGAGCCCTCGTGCTTCAGAAAACTCCTGATGTTGACTCTTATTTTACCTCTATTGTGGTCGGATGTTCTTTTTATTTTTTTAGCTTAATCAGATTAAGGTTTTCTTTATCTCTTCTGAGGCTCCACTATGATAAACACATTACAATGGATGCTAACCAAGTATAGCTCGCCTGTTCTGAGGTGTAAACATGGATTGCCATCAGCATGACCTTGTGTGACTTCAGGGCAGAGGTTTGGAGAGGCTGAAGTTGCAAATGGGGTATCCCGCTCACAAGGGGTGGAGGGGGATGATACTTTTCATTAACCTGTAAAAGGTAATTTTAGCAAATATTTGCTCAAGAAAATGATTAAACATATGAAAAAGTTGTTTAGTATGCTTTTAATGAGGTGGAAGGACATGAAATCTTCAGTTTATTTTTGTGTTTCAGTTGGTTGCGAAACTGTTACTGGGAGTGTTCTTTTTAATGTTCTCTAATGTCAATAATCTTACTGAAGCAGCTGAGATGAGAATCAGCTCCTCTAAATCCGAGACCATGGTCATGAGTCGGAAAAGGGTAGAATGCCTTCTCCAGGTCAGGGACGAGGTCCTGCCATAAGTGGAGGAGTTTAGGTAACTCAGGGTTTTGTTCTCGAGTGAGGGAAAGATGGAGAGTGAGATTGGTGCTACATCTGCAGTGATGCGGGTGTTGTACCGATCTGTCATGGTGAAGAGAGGGCTGAACTAGAAGGCAAAGCTCTCGATTTACAGGTCAATCTATGTCCTACCCTCACCTATGGTCATGAGCTTTGGGTAGTGACTGAAATAATGAGATCGCAGATACCAGCGGCCAAAATGAGTTTTCTCCACAAGGTGGCTGGGCTCTCCTTTAGAGATAGGGTGAGAAGCTTGGTCATCCGGCAGGGGCACAGAGTAGACCCGCTGCTCCTCCACATCGAGAGGAGCCAGTTGAGGTTGCCCGGGCATCTGGTAAGGATGCCTCTTGGATGCCTCCCTGATGAGGTTTTCCAGCCACGTCCAACCGGTCCAACTTTTTCATATTTTTAAATAATTTTCTTGAGCCAGTATGTGCTAAAATGACCCTTTACAGAGTTGATTAAATGTCACCCAGCCCTTATTGCCCTCTGAGGCCTGAATATTCAGCTATTAGATTAAGGTTAAAAAGACGAACGTAGAGCGAGGAAATACATTTTGATTTTTATTTAACCACAGAGAATTAATAATGACACAAGGGGGTGCTAAAAGCAAGCAAAACTGCAAGTGTGCCTTTAATTTTATTCTGTACACAACTTTGGTTAAACACATCCACCAGATGTCAGTAAAAAGAGAGAACTGCACAACTCATTCACACAGTTGTTACAAGCAGGCTAAATATGCATTTTATTACCAGGTTTGTCCTACGTGAGCTACTGTAGAAACAGAGATATGGAAAGTGTGAGACCTGTGCCGTTATCAGATCAAAATATTTAGTTCCTAAGGATACAAAGGCACAATGTTGGTTATTTTTACACATTTTTAAGATAACAATAATATAGTTCAGGATCTTTAAATTTGTTTCGGTCTAAAGGTCGTCTCAAATGCTACACACTATTATATAATTAATTTACAAGGATCACTAGATGGCAGCAAACAGAACAATATTAGCTGAAATTTCTATTCTGTTTCTGACTTTAGCAAACGTTTGTATTTCATTTGATGCTGGGACTAAAAAAATAGGACTTATTCGCTAAGACCATTCAGCTTCATCTCGTGTACTTGCTAACAAAATTCTGACAATGAAAGCTCATTTCCCAAAAGTGCGTGCATTGTGATGTTGTGTGACAACAGGATACTGGCAAGATACTGATCCCTTATTTGTGTTTCCACCCACATCCTGTATGTTCCCAGCAGAGACGGGTTATACCAAATATTTAATCGGCAATAAGAGATGATCTGTTTGTTTTATGTCTACTGGTGTCTGATAACCTAAAGATATAGTTTCTTGGTTTCTTTTTCTTTTTTAATGAAAAATTTGTTCAGAACAATTTAAACATGAAGCCAAAAATATATCACAACATAACCACAAATGCTATTTCCCCCCTCCACCTTTTGACTAAATATGTTTCATAAATGTAGACATTTCATGCAGTTTTGCTATAATTTGGCATCTCAGTGTTATAGTGAAATATTTTGAAACACCCATTGGTGTCATTTAAATACAGTATAGAATAATTTTGCAAAACCCAATGCAGCTTTACAGTTTTAATTATTTGCTTAAACCTTTATAGGACACTCATTAAAGTAGTTTAATTATTTTTTATTTCAACCCCAGGGCGTTATTGTTAAGTATGAAGGATTTGCATTCCATGGGTCTGCAACGGAGCGAGCGCTTGTAAATCAATATAGTATATTTTTATAAAAACAGATTACTGTAGAACATTTTAGAAAAATTATTAAACAATAGGTACTGTTTCTGATAAAATATAAATTATCATAATATTTTAGAATATTTTATATTTGAGGATCTGCCTCAGTGTCATCTTCCTGCTGTAAATCACTGATGCCAAGATTGGTTGACGCAGTAACTGTCCTCCATTTTCCAGAGAAATCTTAGTTTAAAACTGCAAAATATATTCTACATCATAATTGTTAATATAACTGTTAACGTTAAGATTATGTCTATAAAACAACAGATTTTACCTAAAAATATCATAATTTACTTTCCTTGTTCAGGGTGTACGTTCAAACATGACAGATTCGATTTTCATCCTTATTTAACACAACTAGTCAACCTTGTGATGTGAGAGTTTCATAAACCTAGCATTGTTAGTTTTAGAGATCTGACCATAAACGTGAGAGTAGGCCGAGGAGTTTTCTGGATCTGTAGACACAACAATATTTGGCGCGTTTTAGCCCCACACTGATTGGTGGAATGGTGCCGTGGCACAAACCATGACTAGCTTTATCTCTGATGATTGTTTGGGTTGAATCCTGTAATTCTATGAGTTCATGAAAAGGCACATCACCATCATTTATGATGTGAGTGGAAGTGTCTAAATATGGATGTTGGCCCTATCAAGGGTTAAAAGCTTAGAGGCAGCCTATGCTGGCTTTTGAAAGTAATAAGAAAACATCTACTAGTTGTGAAATGAGAAAACACAAACCAGAGGAACATTGTAGTGACATCTTTTAAAAACAACACACATTTACTCTGAAAATGTTGATGCCTAAATAAAAAACCCTTGTGTTCATCACATTTTTCCATAGTCGTTCGTGATTAACAGCGTAGACATGTAAACAGGCTTTTGTGTGATAAATACACGTAGACGTGACTAAGGTTGCGTTGATGAATTGAAACTAATTATTAAACTTCTGGTATTTACTCTTTGATTACGATTTAGATTTGAGTTTTGACTGGGCTACTGAAGGGATTAGAAGATAACACGTTTTTAATGCTGATATTTTATTCACAGCTGATCCAGCGTCGAATTAATGGAGAATAATGGCTCGCATCTCTTTGGACTGCCCAAGCTCCTTACCAGGGATCCCCCTCAGTGTGCTGTCAGTTCCCATGGAAAATAAATACAAATGTCAGCAGTGTCTCCAGGTCCTGAGGAAGCCTGTTCAGGCTCAATGCGGACATCGCTTTTGTGTACATTGCTTTAAGCAGCTCACCAGGTAGACCGGAGGTCCTTGGACCACCCGCAAGCTTGTGAAATGTAAACCCCACCTTCTTCCGCCTAGTGCTTCATTGTTTTTTCTGCTAGACGCCTCAGCAAATCCTGTGATCTTGTGTCTGCATGTGTCTGGAATTTTTATGCACGAGATTATATTCCTAATCCTGACCCATCCTTTTGTGGCTGGAATCTTTCGTCTCATGACTATGAATACAATGATGGACCCACCCATGCTGATATTTAATTGGCCATGCTGACTCATTCTAAGTTGTTCATAGTTCACTTTTTTTCTTTTCACGGATACACCAGCTGTTAATTTTGCATGATACATCAGAATTAATATTACCTTATGCTTAAAGAGGGAGGATATAGGGAGCCTAAGTCACGCTCATCTACTTCTGGACCACGGGTCCCCGGAAGAACGAAATAATGAATGCAAGTCAATGGGGCTAAAAACACTATTTTCCAATTCCACTTGTTATGTTCCATGGATTTTACATATGATGTCCGTGAATTTTAAAGAAGATTTTTCATACCAAGATAGTGCTTATTTCTGAATGGGGGGAAAACGCTACTTCAGGTTTTGTGTGAAAATAAGTCCAGGACTACAAATGTGCATCACAGAAATGACGTAATTGAACCAGACATGGACAAAACAGAGGGGAAAATGGCTGTAAGTTCAGCTAATTTCAAATCCTTCCCATAGGAGGAAAGAACCGTCATAAATCTGGCCATGTGGTAAGTAGCAGCTACTCTAGGGGAGAGGAGTTAATGTGGCGACGTTGCATATGCGACGTGCCGATGTAGTCAGGCTAATAATGAACTTTTAGAAGTTGATAAATCTCAATGTATGTGACTGGCGTGGTCGAAACACCCGTCATTACTTTTCATTTAAATTGCAGTACAACATATGTGATCCAGGGCGTAAGGCAAAGTGGATTAGAAAATCACTCTTTTAGCCCCGTTGACTTGCATTCATTTTGTCGTTATTACGGGGACCCATGAACTGACGGGAATGGGAGGAGACTTAGGCTCCCTATACACATGATATTTGCAGATATTTGGGATCACCCCCTCTGAGTGGCAAAGAGACATCCGACATTGATCCCAAAACTTGTTGACTCAGTTGAATAGATGGAAAACCAGAACAAAAATTAGGAAGGATGTCTGCAACAGTAGATTCAGCAAATTTTAAAAGAGGGTTCTGATGTTTACCAAAGTTATAATTTGGGCTATAATTGGTATGTCAGGACTTAATGAAAGGTTTTAATGGCATTTATTGATGTTTACATACAGGTGCTGGCCAGTAAATTAGAATATCATCAAAAGGTTGAAAATATTTCAGTAATTCCATTCAAAACGTGAAACTTGTACATTATATTCATGCAATGCACACAGACCAATGTATTTCCGATGTTTATTACGTTTAATTTTGATATTTATAGGTGACAACCAATGAAAACATCAAATCTGGTATCTCAGAAAATTAGAATATTCTAAAGGCCAATGAAAAAATGTTTGTTTCTCTAATGTTGGCCAACTGAAAAGAATGAACATGAAAAGAATGTGCATGTATAGCACTCAATACTTAGTCGGGGCTCCTTTTGCCTCAATAACTGCAGTAATGCGGCGTGGCATGGACTCGATCAGTCTGTGGCACTGCTCAGGTGTTATGAGAGCCCAGGTTGCTCTGATAGTCGTCTTCAGCTCCTCTGCATTGTTGGGTCTAGCGTATTGCATCCTCCGCTTCACAATACCCCATAGATTTTCTATGGGGTTAAGGTCAGGCGAGTTTGCTGGCCAATCAAGGACAGGGATACCATGGTCCTTGAACCAGGTGCTGGTGGTTTTGGCACTGTGTGCAGGTGCCAAGTCCTGTTGAAAGGTGAAGTCTGCATCCCCATAAAGTTGGTCAGCAGCAGGAAGCATGAAGTGCTCTAAAACTTCCTGGTAGACGGCTGCATTGACCCTGGACCTCAGGAAACAGAGTGGGCCAACACCGGCAGATGACATGGCACCCCACACCATCACTGACGGTGGAAACTTTACACTGGACCTCATGCAACGTGGATTCTGTGCTTCTCCGCTCTTCCTCCAGACTCTGGGTCCTTGATTTCCAAAGGAAATGCAGAACTTGCTTTCATCAGAAAACATAACTTTGGACCACTCAGCATCAGTCCAGTCCTTTTTGTCCTTGGCCCAGGCGAGACGCTTCTTGCGCTGTTTCTTGTTCAAGAGTGGCTTGACACACGGAATGCGACACCTGAATCCCATGTCTTTCATGAGTCTCCTCGTGGTGGTTCTTGAAGCGCTGACTCCAGCTGCAGTCCACTCTTTGTGGATCTCCCCCACATTTTTGAATGGGTTTGTCGTCACAATTCTCTGCAGGGTGCGGTTATCCCTAGAGCTTGTACACTTTTTTCTACCACATTCTTTCCGTCCCTTCGCCTGTCTGTTAATGTGCTTGGACACAGAGCTTTGCGAACAGCCAGCTTCTTTAGCAATCACCTTTTGTGTCTTGCCCTCCTTGTGCAAGGTGTCAATGATTGTCTTTTGGACAGCTGTTAAGTCAGAAGTCTTCCCCATGATTGTGGTGCCTTCAAAACAAGACTGAGGGACCTTTTAAAGGCCTTTGCAGGTGTTTTGAGTAAATCAGCTGATTAGAGTGGCAGCAGGTGTCTTCTATATTCAGCCTTTTCAGAATATTCTAATTTTTTGAGATACCAAATTTGGAGTTTTCATTAGTTGTCACTTATGAATATCAAATTTAAATGTAATGAACATTGGAAATACATTGGTCTGTGTGCATTGCATGAATATAATGTACAAGTTTCACGTTTTGAATGGAATTACTGAAATATTTTCAACCTTTTGATGATATTCTAATTTACTGGCCAGCACCTGTAATTTTTATGGAAGGAGTTAATATTCGTAGTGTGTTTTTTTTTAATATTTTTTTATTTATTTTTGCCTATTCACCATCTGGGCCAAATCCTAAATGGTCAATATCCTGTAATTATATAGCGCCTTCTAGGATTCGACAACCTCCAAGGCATTTTACAACACAACCAGTCTTTCATCCACGGACACACACATTCACACACTGGTGGTGAGAAGCTGCAGTACATTGTTGCCACCGCTGCCACTGGTCACACTGACATGTGAGGATGCTTCTCCAGGCAATCATTTTTCCAGATTCCAGAATAGAAAATGTTCCAAGTTACAGTAGAAGTGGCATTTTTGCACCTTTTCCTTGTACATGAGTCCTCATCCCACTTAACTGTCCTAGGACACCTCAAAGTCTTCCTCACAAATTTAATGGAGATGGGATTTTTATGGATTACATTCATTTTCAGTGAAAAGAGGGACTTTACATTAATTGAAATTGATTTAATGACCCTTTCCTGGCTTTTATGCAAACTGTCATTATAAAAAGTCAGGGAACAAACTTTGAGACAATATTTGTGTCATACTCAAAACCTTTTTGCACTTCTTCAGAAAAATGATTGAATAACTCCCATTGGAAATCTGCAACGGCTAACATTTATGAGTAGAACAAACTTCCCAGCACACATTCTGAATGAAAGTAGCTTATTAATTTCTTTAGTACATATCAAACTGATTCTAAAACTAGTGAAGGAGTTGACCTCAGCATATTTCTACTGATTAGTTTCGCTCACATACCATACTATAGCGTTAATCATCTGCAGTGAAAAAAGGTTTCGGCTATAAACACCAGCGAGTACGGCTGATGGGACCAGTGGTCTTTAATTTGTGATATCAGTAATAGTCGACCTCACGACTAGAGCAAGAACCATTTGAATGCCACTCAGGGGGGGGTGTCCAGAACGTGAAACAGCGATATCGAAGCATAGCCTTTATGCAGAAAGCAGTGGCGATAAACTGAAAGGGAGACAAATCCTGAAATGTTGTGAAAAATATGTTAAAAAAACAAAAAATTTCCGCTAACTTCATTCATGACTGTTTGTGTTTATCTTCTACTAAAAAATCTTCTGGTTTTGGGACTTCCTGGTTTGTGAAATTCTCTTCTTGAGAAGATAATTTCACAAGAACCCTCATGACTTCCCCGTGTGTCAATTCCTCGTGTTTCCTTTTTGTTTGTGTTTAGTCGTCTATTTGCTGAAGAAAAAAGAAAGAAAACAATCTTTTATATAGAGAACTCTAGAACTGTTACTACAGTTTGAGTCTTACTCCTGTGTCCTGTCTTACCTAATGCTGCAAGCTTCCCTTCCTTCTGTTGCTTCAATTAATGATTGGCTAAGTTGGCCAACAGATAAATGTTAAATCGCCACCTTGTTTTTTTATTAGCTCAGGGCCAAAGCCTTGTGAAGCCTGTCGTCAGGAGGAGATATATGAGGAACCGACGTCTATACTTAATAGTAATGAGGTGAGTAATAAAACCCGCCATCAGAAAACAACCGCTCACCCATTACAAGAAATAAGTACAGCCTGACCAGTGTGACGGGGCTTCCTGTCACCACCACACGAACTTGTACAATCACTGCCTTCATGTGTTCACTGAAGCCTTTGTTCTTGGCTCTCCCGCCAGGCTTTTCCAGACAATGCTGCTGGTCGAGAAATCGCGAGTCTGCCTGCCAGGTGTTTGAACCAGGGCTGCAGCTGGACTGGATCTATAAAAGAATATGAGGTGAAGCGTTAACTTTAACTTCTCTGTACACGTGGCCTTCATTGTTTTTGTTTAGAGTTTACATTAAAGCCTTAAAAATCATCAGCCATGTTGTCCTCAAATCATGCACCAAAGATTACAGCAGAGCAATGTGCAGCATACTTGAGCCTTCATGCGTCAACCACATTGCGGCCTCATACAGGAAGTGAAACTTAACACATGGCCTGGAAATTCCCCCTCATTTTATCAACAGTGGAAAGTACCAGAGCTTTCAGCATAAGAGACATGCTGTCTATGGAGGTTTATCTCCCATAGTCTATAGAGATAATACAACTACCACCTACATATAACAGGAACTAGATTAGATTACTAGAATTGACTGTAGTTAAATCTACTAAAATCCCCTGTAGTTTAATGTGGATTTAGTCATTTTGCTGCTGAATAAGCATTTCTGTCTTTGTTTCTACTGTAAATGTTTCTGTTTGGGGCTGGGTTGTGTATTCACCAGTGCTCTGGAGCTGTAATTAAATGGAAATGTCATTTTAATGGGTGTGTCGAGAGAACAGAAAATCTTTAAACCTGGCAAAATACATGACGGTGAAGGTTAGTTTGATGGAGATGGCAATTTTTGTGTAATTTCTGGTTAAAACCTTACCTATAAAGCTACGGAATAAACTTCCATCTTAGAAGAAGCCAGTTCTGTCTCATTCTCGCTTCTCTGAAATGTAAATTCAGTTCCTGTGAATCATTTCATCTCTGGAATAGAACACTCACTAGTTTCAGTCAACGGTAATCCTAGGCAACAAGTTAGTCAACATAGTTTCATAAGGAACCGTTGCTGGGTTGCTAACCATCTACGCCCAAATGTGGTGTGGCAAAAACGAGAAAAGTTGCCAACCCCAAGTTTAAATAATAGATCTGGATTAGAAAAGAGCTAAAGAGAGCATCTATAAAACATCAGTTTCCTGTTTACTAGGGCTGCACGATATTAGGAAAACCTGCGATATTCGATAACAGTGCTTAATATTGCGATATCGATATTACACGCGATAAATGAACAAATACTAAAGTATGCAGTGTTGATGTCGTCTGTCGTGTGACGTCTGCTCTGGGTTCAAAGCAAACAAAAACTAATGCATGAATTCCATTACAACATAACATTTTTATTGAAATAATATGCTGCTGCACCTGCTACTGTTGAAGCAGCAAAACGACAAACTGCATGCATGCAGTTTCTCAGTGACTTGAAAACATCATCACCACCATAAAACTTTTTCTGATGCTCCAAATACAGAAAAACATCCCTTACCAGGGTTTTTTGAATAAATAAAAAAAATCTGAAAATAAGTTTAAATGTTAAATAATAGTTAACATCACTTACATGCAACAGCAAATTCTCTCATTGCTACTGAACATTTTCTCCACTTATGTGGTTATGATATGGGCCATTCCCATCTGTACCGGGTCGGCCCGGGCCGGGTGGCCCCAGTCGGCCCAAGCCTGGCCCGGTTGATTCCACACATCCTTGTCTTAAGCCCATGTGGGCTGATTCTACCCACCAATCAGAGGCTTGCTCTAATGGAAGGTGTGAATTTGCTGTCAGCAGTGGGTGTGTTGGCCCTGGTCGGCCTGAAGCAGACCCCCTCGAGAAGAGGGCTGAGAATGAGCCTTGGTTGGCCCGGAAAAATACCAGGCCACCCAGATATGTAAACAACCTACGCTACCCGGCCCGGGCCGACCCGGTACAGATGGGAATGGCCCAATAGAAGGCTGTTGCTGCTATTGGAAAGTGAACTGTGCTGGGCCAAACTAGGAGAATATTAAGATTTTCTGAGGGAAAGAGAAAAACATTTGTCTACCTTTCAGAAGAGGAACTGGCAAAAAAAAAACTACATGGAAAATATATGAAAACGTTAGTTTTTAACCCCAAATTGAACAAGTTTAACTAGATCTTAAAAAACAGCTCAGATGATGAAACAGCAACTATGATTCTGATAACAAGCTAACAAATTGATCTAGCTCCTCTAAGATAACCGGCTAGCAGAGCTTCTGACTGACAGTTTATGTGCAGCAGCAGCAAATCAACAATCCTGATTAACAAGGTTATAAAAGCTCATAAATGAAAAATCACTTTGATGTGTGGGGGAACTTTTCCAGGCCCTCTTTAGCAGGGTGGGACTGGGAGGAGAGTGCTGTAGCCTTTTAGCTGGAAGCTAACCGGAGCCTGGGGCTAACGTCAACACCCGGTGGAACACTAGCGACATGGAGGTGGGTTGGTTCACCGGCACGTGTCGGAGTCAGCCCGGTTATTATCAGCTGCTTAACGACACAGAGCAGACTCACGTTCACGTTTGAAAGCAGCGCTGATTCCAGAAACCTCAGCACAAAGTGCGTTTGTTGCTCTGAGCCAGCATGACGAACAAGGGAACGGTGTTGCTAACTTTCCATCCTAAGGGTCTACGTAGGGGGCAGGCGTATTACGTGAACGGACCCATCTGATTGGCCG
The DNA here is from genome assembly GCF_043380555.1 of Nothobranchius furzeri. Lineage (NCBI taxonomy): Eukaryota > Metazoa > Chordata > Actinopteri > Cyprinodontiformes > Nothobranchiidae > Nothobranchius > Nothobranchius furzeri. The sequence continues at coordinate 54,558,853 of NC_091746.1, forward strand.
CATATCAGAAGGGCTACATTTGATTGGTCAAATAATACTTCCGCATAAAAAAACAGAGCTGGTTTACAAAATGTTGTATGACACAGATGGAAATGTTGAACCAAACATTTATCGCCGTTTTTGACGTGCTTTGCGATGGGCCTATCGCACGTCCTGTTATCCCGATGACGATAATTTTTCGATATATTGTGCAGCCCTACTGTTTACGGAGTTGAAACAAAAGAGGATGTTTATGTTCATGTTCATTCATTTAGCAGACGCTTTTATCCAAAGCAACTTACAATTTATAACCTATAGGGCATGTTGTGATCTGTGGGGGAAACTGGAGCACCTGGAGTAAACCCACGCATGCATGGGCAGAACACGCAACTCCACGCAGAAAGGCCACAGCCGAGTTTCGAACCTGCAACCTTCGTGCTGCGAGGCAACAGTGCTTACCACTGCGCCACCATGCAGACGATACTACTTTTAAGACTAGGCTTAAAACATTCAGAATGTAAATGTCATGCCTCCCTGCGGTTCCACCACAGCGCAGCCGATTTGGAATAAACTACCCCCTTTTTCAAAACCACACCTCCATAATACGTGCTTCCTTTCTATTTATCTGTGGTTTTGGAAATGAATTTATTAGATTATGAAATAAAAATGATTTCCAATGCCTGACTTCCACTTTTAAATTCTATACTTCTGTTCTCCGTGTGCTTATTTCTACATCATCTAGTTTTTACATGTTTTGTTTGCATTTGCTTTTATTCAAATTAACATTTGAATGGCTCTCTTTTATAGTTTTCTTAGTTTAGCTCCTAGAAGATTTCACCTATTGTAATTTTAGCCATTCCCAGTAAAATGCTTATTCAATGGCTGCCTAAAGCTCTAAATATGATCCAACCTGTCCTTCAATTGTATTTCAAGGGTGTAGATTGAATAACAAACATTTTTTCAGCCTGAGAACAGTCTGACATTTTGGCAGCAATGTTTAAATACATTATTTTTTCAGGCTCAACACGAAGGTCGCTGTGAGTACGAGCGGGTCCAGTGTGAGGCCTGCCAAGCCTCCATCCTCCTCAAGGACAAAGACAGGCATAATGAGAAAGAATGTGAAGAACGAACCCTAAACTGCAAATACTGCAAAGTGACATCCAACTTTAAAGACATTAAGGTGATAAACGCAGTAGCAGCTGGATGTGTTTGCAGGAACACTTAAGTACGATTGTGCTCCTCAGGCCCATGATGAGATCTGCCTGAAGTTTCCTTTACAATGTAAAGAGTGTGGCAAGAAGAAGATCCAGAGAGAAAAGGTTTGAGCCATTTCATCCTTTTTAACCCATCGCTAAAATTTATTTAAAGATTTTAGGCAGATTTAAATGACTAGATAGTATAGACATGTCCCAAATGTACTTTTGAGATAATAAACAGAAATAAAACTCATATAAAATGTGCCAAACTGAAACAAGACTTCATTTCATGAATAGTGAAACTCGTTGATCTTTTATTTTCCTTCTGACCAGTTTTATTGTTTTATCACCAAACATACTTGGCTTTCTTGAACTTTCACTCTGAGCCACTTTATCCTCTAACCTTCATTATGGTTTGATTCACTTTCAGTTCAATGACCACCTCAAGTCCTGCGTCAAGTCAAAGAGCGCGTGTCCATTCAGTGACGTGGGCTGCAAATCTGTGGTTTGTATTAAATGTTACATTTTTTTATTTGTGAATTGTTTCATTAATGCAGGAAAACATTCATTTTATAGTCTCACTGTAGTCTATTAAAGACACTTTAATTCAATTCAAGTTTATTTATATAGCGCCAAGTCACGCCAAGAGTCGTCTCAAGGCACTTCACATAATAAACATTCCAATTCAGGTCAGTTCATTAAGCCAATCAGAAATAATGTTTCCTATATAAGGAACCCAGCAAATAGCTGGGTCACTGACTAGTGTCAGTGACTTTACAGCAATCCTCATACTAAGCAAGCATTTAGCGACAGTGGAGAGGAAAACTCCCTTTTCACAGGAAGAAACCTCCAGAGGATCCTGACTCAGTATAAGCAGCCATCTGCCACGACTCACTGGGGATCGAGAAGACGGAGCAGACACACACACACACACACACACATCCATACACACAACATATATGGTAAATGGCCTGTATTTGATATAGCGCCTTCTAGAGTCCTAGAACCCCCCAAGGCGCTTTACAACACAATCAGTCATTCACCCATTCACACACACATTCACACACTGGTGGGGATGAGCTACAATGTAGCCACAGCTGCCCTGGGGCGCACTGACAGAGGCGAGGCTGCCGAGCACTGGCGCCACCAGTCCCTCTGACCACCACCAGCAGGCAACATGGGTTAAGTGTCTTGCCCAAGGACACAACGACAGCGACAGACTGAGCGGGACTCGAACCAGCAACCTTCTGATTACGGGGCGAGCACTTAACTCCTGTGCCACCGTCGCCCCTAATATATACCAAGTAATGCTTCTATGGTTACATTGTGATTTCTTAGTAAATATTCTATTTGGTGAGAGATAAACTTTATTGTATTTATCCTAGTGAATCTATAATTAAATGGGTAAACTAGTAGTAGCACATCCAATGTCAAAGAAAGTAAAATGTTAATCTGGATAGAGGGAAAATGTTTAAATGGTTAGCAACAGTGTTCAAGCCGATGGCCCCCTCCATGAGGCCACCACAGCTCAGCAGATCATTGTAGCTTCTTCTGGGGAGAAAAACACTTAGAGAGAAAATAAAGTTAACAGCTGAAATAGCAGGAAATAATACAGTTAAAGAGCAAATTGTAGAAGAAAGTAGTCAAGTGTGGAAAGTGGTCAGTGTATCCTCCAGCAGTCTAAGCCTATAGCAGCATAACTACAGAGATAACTCTGGATAACCTAGCCTTTTAGATGGAGGCATGTTGGAGGCAGGGCAAGGGAGAGCCGTCTTTAACGACTGTACACTCCACCTCCCTCTACTCCCCCACTTGTCCAGATCTAGGCTAACATCAGATTTTAGCCATAGGCCCTATCAAATGAAAATGTTTTAAGCCTAGTCTTAAAAGTAGTATCGGCTGCATGGTGGCGCTGTTATTAGCACTGTTGCCTCGCAGCACGAAGGTTGCAGGTTCGAAACTCGGCTGCGACCTTTCTGCGTGGAGTTGCGTGTTCTCCCCATGTATGCGTGGGTTTCCACCGGGTACTCTGGTTTCCCCTACAGATCACAACAGGCCCTATAGGTTATAAATTGTAAGTCACTTTGGATAAAAGCATCTGCCAAATAAACAAACATAAATATAAAAATAGACAAGGTGTCTGCCTCACGGACTAAAGCTGGGAGTTGGTTCCACAAGAGAGGAGCCTGATAGCTAAAAGATCTGCCTCCCATCCTAATTTTAGATATTCTGGGAACCACCAGTAAACCTGCAGTCTTGAGAGTGAAGTGCTCGGTTAGGAACGTATGGAACAATCAGATCACTGATGTATGATAGAGCTTGAGTATTAAGAGCTTTATATGTGAGAAGAAGGATCTTAAAATCTATTCTGAATTTAACAGGTAGCCAATGTAGGGAAGCTAAGACAGGAGAGATATGATCTCTCTTTTTAATTCTCATCAGAACTCTAGCTGCAGTATTTTGGACAAGCTGAAGACTTTTAACTACATTCTGTGGACTTCCTGAGAGTAATGAATTACAGTAATCCAGTCTTGATGTAATAAATGCATGAACTAGTTTTTCAGCATCACTCCTGGAAAGTATGCTTCTAATCCTAGCAATATTCCGAAGGTGGAAAAAGGAAATCCTACAAACCTGTTTAATGTGGGATTTGAATGACATGTCCTGGTCGAAGATAACACCAAGGTTCCTTACTTTGTTCTTGGAGATTAATGTAATGCCATTCAGGTCAGCAATTTCCTTTTCTGAATTTCAGGTCCAAAGATGAGAACTTCAGTCTTGTCTTGATTTAAAAGCAGAAAGTTTTGAGTCATCCATTTTTTTATGTCTTCAAGACAAGCCTGTAATCTAACTTTAGTGGTCACTTTAGTGACCACTTCAAACTGTTTGCATGTGACTATTATTTATAGTGGGTGGAGCATAGTGTCTGCAAGCACCAAGCAGAGTCTAGAAAGAGCTTTAAATGTTTTCAGGCCTCCTGCAGGTTTTTCAAAGTTTTTATTTTTAACTTAAGCGGCTATTTCTTAGTTTTCTGCACCAGAAACCATAACCTGAAGTGTATGATTAAAAAAGTGAAGAGCGACAAATGGAGATGAAAAAGAAGCATCAGACCCAAAACGAAACCCATATGCTATTTGTAGTTTTAAGAAAAAGGAAAATAACTTCTAAGTATAAACAAAACACAAGAGACACTAAATCATCCTTCATTTGTTCCTCCAGGCTTAGCTCGTTGGTGCTAAAATACTATTTTTATAGATTTAACAAAAAGTGGAACAGTCTGATGTTAAGAGCCTCATTTTAAAATTGATTCTCAAAGTTATCAGTTTGAGGTTTTTTTTTAATCTCCGAAGGACTCAAAGGTCAGCATTAAGTGACTCAACAAGCCAATAATAACATTCCTCTAAAATAGTGAGGTACTAGACTGAAAATAAAAATTCAAAGAGAAACTATGAAAGACCTTCAGAAAGTCTAAGAAAAGCACATTTCTTGCCGCATCTCTTATCTAGAATGATAAACACAACATAGAAGCAAAGTATGACTGACATGTTTTCACATGCTTAGCATATCCATCATACCTGACTTAGGTTCTGAGAGGAAATGCTTTTTTTTTTTAAAGAGTTTTGTGAGCTGAATTATTACGAAGTTTAACATGGAAAATTCTTACTAAATCGTTCTTTTCATAACAGCTAAATGTTTTTTCTTGATGATTAAAATAGAATGAGTATAAAAACTTTTCTTCTAATACACAGAATAAACTAAAACGGGAGTGTTGTTTTTTCTCAGATAGAGAACGGGAAGCTGAGTGACCATGAGCACAGCAGCACCATGGAGCACCTGCGCCTGCTGCTGCCCAGGGTTCTGTCCTTGACCAGGACTCATGCAGAGGCTCCAGAGTCAGGAGAGTGGCAGGAGGACTCGGGCTTTGGGCTGTACCGGGCTCCTGAAGAGGGGAGTGGAGCTGCAGCCTCCAATCAGTCTTTGGACCTGGACAAGAAAGTGAGGCCTCTCCTCTCTCATCTGCACGTGGATCACTTCTGCTTAGATAGTTTAAACAGCTGTTTTCTACAGGTGAACGCTTTAGAAAACATCGTGTGTGTCCTGAATCGAGAAGTGGAGCGCAGTTCCATCACTCTGGAGGCATTCTCTCATCAGCACCGTTTGGACCAAGAGAAGATAGAAAACCTGTCGAACAGGGTGCGGCAGCTGGAGCGGACGCTGACGATGAGAGACCTGCAGATTTCTGAGACGGAACAGCTGCTGAGAGAGCTGCAGCACTGCACCTACGACGGCGTGTTTGTGTGGAAAATCACCGACTTCTCCCGCCGCAGGCAGGAAGCCATGGCCGGTCGATCACCTGCTATGTTCTCGCCAGGTAAGATGAGAGATTGACACCTACTTTCTGTTTTAAAAGTCTCATTTGTCCAAGCCAAGTGTCGCATGACTTCACTGCAAATGCTTTTCTGGATCAGAGCCTTCTCAGTGTGATGTTACAGCTTGGCGTGCAGGCGAGGGAGATTCCAGCTCTGTTATTCAGGGAGTGTACTTTCTCTCCCACTTTCTCGTGACTGTTTATGGGTTTGTTTTGACTCTAAATTCATCCTTTTAAAAAAAAAAAATTTTTTTTGCAGCGTTTTACTCCAGCAAGTACGGCTACAAGATGTGTCTCAGGCTGTATTTGAACGGCGACGGGACGGGGCGAGGGACGCACCTTTCGTTGTTCTTTGTGGTCATGAGGGGCAAATGTGATGCTCTGTTAAAATGGCCTTTTAGCCAAAAGGTACAAAAAATAAGTACCGGTACTTAATTTTTAAGTTGAACTCACAAACAGCAGATTACACAGCAAACAAGACGATTTTTATCTTTTTGCCTTGTCTTCGCCCCTCAGGTGACTCTGATGCTCCTGGATCAGAACAACAGGGAGCATATCATCGACGCTTTCCGACCGGATATCACCTCCACGTCTTTCCAACGGCCGATCAGTGAGATGAACATCGCCAGTGGCTGCCCTCTCTTCTGCCCACTGGCCAAACTGGCTGGCAAGAGCGCCTACCTTAGAGATGATACCATTTTCATCAAAGCCATTGTTGACCTTACAGGCTTATAAGGATGACAACTGTGGAAGTTGCATCAAATTCTTTAAAATAATTATTATCATTTAACTATATATTCATATGTATAAGCAAACATAATACTGACAGTTATTTATTACATAAGTATATATATATTATAATAATACTATGACGGGCAGGTGACTTGTCCAGGGATGTCCCCTGCCTCTCACCTGCAAATAGCCTCCAGCTCCCCGACTCAGCAATATGTGGAAAAATGAATAAATATTATAATAATAAAATGATAAACCATGTTTGGTTTACATATAACATATAAATATATATATATATATGTTTAAGTCTGATTCAATGTCATCCTCACTTGAACATATGTTAGTATATTACTGTTTCATAAGGTTGCTGTGTATTTTGCTAAATCACAACGAAAGGACTTACTTTAGTTAACTGTAGCACGTTATGTCCGGTTTTCTAACAGATTAAAACGATAACAGCTGTCATGTAGCTTGGACATCAATATAACAAATGTATCTGCCTGCCTTATAAAACAGCTATTTAATGCATTTACTAATCTAATAGCTATTTCTAAAATAGTCAAACAGAGGACAACTTTTTCTTTTTACAATTCATCCGTGATTTCCAAAATTGTGTCAATTTAACACAAAAGTTTAAAGAAACTTTTATTTTGAAAATACCTCAGAAAGCATCTTAGTGGTGTGATTTTTATTTTCATTTAAAGTTATCTAGAAATGAACTTTTAAAAGTTTCAGATCAATTCTCAGGTAGAAAAGGTTTGTCAGTAACAAGGTTTACACTAACTGTGTTTTGTTTTTGGAGAGTAAAAACAAATCACCATTACTTCTATAAGAAAAATTCATATTAAAATATAATAACTGTACACAAATCTCTCCATTACTTTAAATCTGTAATGTTTTGTGGGCTTTTACTGTAAGTATTAAACCTCAATGCGAATATGTGCCGATATAATTAGTGTGTTTGAAACATGAACTCATTAAAAACTTAGTCCAGCTTTAGCTGTGTTTTGATTTTTAAACGTTATGAAGTAGTTTAACTTTGCCTATGAACCAGCTCTGAAATGTAATCAAATAAAAAAAACTGTAAATTTTCTTCTGCTGAACAACTTAAAGCCCAGTTGGATGTTTTAATTGTTTACACAGAAATGATGTGTTCAGGTGTTTTCAAGTGGATTTATGTGATAAAAAAATTTCAGTAAAGTTTTTTACTGGTATGTAGTTCTTTGAACAACCTCAGTTTGAAGAAACAGAGATTTTAGACGTTTTAACAGCCAGTCATGGTGGAGCTGGTCAGAAAGTGAGATTTTCATCCATCCTAACAGCTCTTTCTCTTGTTATAAACATTTACACTGCTGGCAACTTTACATTACACATTTAATCCTGCTGAAATGTGAAATTCCCACAGGAAGTGCTCTAGAAAGCTAGCCCTGACAGATTCTGCTGTAAATGACCTTCAAATTCTAATAACCCTGTAATCAGAGGTTTACAGGAGTGTATGTGTTGTAATCTACTGTGACTAGCCATTAGCCTATTGATCTTTTGAGAATGGATCATATTCTTCAAACTGGTCATTCAAAGAGCTACCTATGACAGGTAAGAGCATTACGGTTCATAACCTTTCCACAGACACCCACTTCAAAAGATCTGACCTATCACATTGTTTCTACAAAACCACTTCTGTGGGTTTTCAGTCCCACGTGAACGTGAGGGTTTTCCCTCGTTGGCTCCTGTGGGTGATTCCTGTAGCTCTGAGACCTTAAGGGTGCTTTCTTAGTGATAATGCATTCACAAAAAGCCTTTAGAAAGTGAAAGTGGGTCCTCTGCACGGCAACGTCTCAGCTTAGCCAGATATTTTTCATAGTGGTTAAGAACATGATGTGCTGTTCCATTTCTTTGTGCCGTTGCGCCAACGTATGCTGGGGAACGCCCATCTGTTACAAAAGTAAATTGTAGCGAATTTAAAACTTCTGCGACATTAAAACATAGAGAAGTTATTAGATGTGTTGTTTTTCATAATACTTTTTTTTTCAATTAAATTAGTTTAATGAGGAAAAAATCTGCACACTTCTTTCTGCAAAAAATGATTATTTAATGATCAAGCTTTCAGGCAGAGAACCTCATCAGGAGTGAAGGTACCTGACCTTCTTGGCTTGATCATTAAATAATTTTCTTTATCCAGCACCTTTATACAGATGAGTGGTGTTTTCTTCTCTTTTTGAATCTAAGATAGATAATCTTTATTGACAGACTCTTAGGTCCAGATAAAATATATATAAAACAACAGATCAATGAAGCAAAATAGATAAATAGAAATAAAAATATAACAGCATAAAATTGAATAAAACTCTAAATGTAATTTAAAAACTTTACTATAAACTGTTCCACACAAGGTTAACCACACAAACACTTCAACCAGTGTTTCCTTTTACTGGACAAATAGCGACAACGGCTCACAGTAGGATCAGTGATTGCTAAAATTATACTGTTGGCAGAGCTATCCAGTCGGCCTGTAAAAGTGAATATGAGTTTTCTTAAAAGTGCTTTAAAAGTACAAATGCCTGCTGTTACAAACATCTGACTGGCACTGCCCCCTCTGGGTATTTTAAGTATGATTCTTAAGGCATCATTGTATGCAACTTGCAGCTTATTCATGCTGCTAAATTAGTTTGAAATTTCACTTAATACCAGGTTTAATATCTGAGTTGTTTTATTTACACAAATTAGGAGTTAAAGTTCAAGAGACTCAGCAACCTGCCCAGGACTAGTTCACAGTTCTTCATGTGCAGGAAAGAAGGAAACAAAAGACTAAGTTCAGCTTTGTTCATCAGTGAAGAAGCTGCCATTAACAAATACTCAAAATATCTACTCTATAAAGTCCAAAATGTCTAAGTTTATGCATTTGTAGTGTTGAATAAAGTATAACAAATAAAAACTGGACTTCTTTTGAATTCATTTCAGATTTCTCTCCTCTGGATTGATTTAACAGTAACCATCCTCAGATATTCCTGAAGGTCTATTTAGATAAATCTTTTAGAACGTTTCATGCATTTTTAGAAGCCTCAGGTTTGACATTTACAGCCTCAGATTCTGTTTAAATATTTAGAGCACCTTCTAATAGGATCTCAGCATCACACATACACCTGTGACACCAATAAGTCACATACCGTATAAACACCCTATGATGACCAGAGTCTCAGAGTCGTATGTACAGTCTATGGTCTCAGGGTTAGCCGCAAAACACTGACAAGTCAGTGGCTCAATGCAATCTGCTGGGTTCCTTCTATAGGAAACTTTTTACTGATTGGCTTAATAAACTGAACTCTACTACTTTGTTAAGTGCTTTGAGACAACTTATGATTTGGCGCATATAAACTCAATCAAACTGAATTGAATATATCAGAATAAAGCAGCTGCTGCAAGAAGGAAAGAAAACACTGTTGAATCATTCATGACCAAATTTGTGGCTGCATGCAGATGCACTTATTTTAGTTCATGCTGGTTTCCTTCCACATTGGCTTGGTAGAATACGTCATCGCTGCACAATGCAGTGCTAAAGGGGGCCACCCAGCCTGTGGAAAACCCCCTCATTGGTTTGAAGAGCAGTAATGCATGTCCTTAACAGAAAACTACAACAAAGTTTGTGTATCTAATAAAAATGTAATTTAAATAATTTAGATATTTTGCAAAATAAACAGAAAATAACTGTTCAAAGATTTCTTGGGATTTTCTAAAGAGATTTCTAGCTAATTTGTCTAGAACAAGAACTCCAAATATTCTAATAAAATTTGCTATTATTTTTTGTCAAAGAGCAGAATTAAATAACGTGTTTGTACATCTAGTTCTGACTGTTAACCAGCAAAAGGATATATGCATCATCCAGCCTTGGAGGTTATGGGGTTGAGATAGTGCAACTTAGGACTCGGGTGTGTGTGTGTGTGTGTGTGTGTGTGTGTGTGTGTGTGTGTGTGTGTGTGTCAGTGTGTGTGTGTGTGTCAGTGTGTGTGTGTGTGTGTGGTGTGTGTGTGTGTCTGCCCGGCAACAGGAGTATGCCCACACAATGACTGTAAATAAATACAGGCTTTTAGTTTGAGTTTTCCCATATTTTAGGTGACATTCTGAATCTCTACTACCACCTAGAGGCAAACATAATTTTTGCACCATTCTGGCTATAGTCAGGGTCCACACAAACAACTCTGAAAACGTAGTCCACACAAACCCATAAAAACACGTGTGTGTGTGTGTGTGTGTGTGTGTGTGAGAGAGAGAAAGTGAGAGAGAGAGAGAGAGAGAGAGAGAGAGAGAGAGAGAGAGAGAGAGAGAGAGAGAGAGAGAGAGAGAGAGAAAAGACCAACAGACAGTGATTCAAGTGTCTGGCTTTGTGAGACGTGCTTTTTATTTCAAGTGAAATATGGAAACAATTATACAAAACAGGAAACATGATTGTAAAGACAGAAAGAGAGGGAGAAAGGAAAAAACAACCTTTACAAAAGACACCTCCAAAGGTCAATGGACAAAGTTCGAGTTACCACGAACGCTCTAAAACTCCGGTGGTTCACGTTGTGGCACTGGTGACAAATAGTAAAAAATAAATCAGTCAAATAATTTTAAATGTGGCAAACCCAAATGAAAATGTCAGTTTGTTGGAGGTAACACACCTGGAGCTAATACAGGGGAAACAGAAACTGATGAAGAAAATCAAAACTCACGTGACTGATTAAAGGGTTTGGGTTAGCTATTCTAATATTTGCAACTTCAATAAAGATCTATGAGTTGTACCTTTTTAAAAATCTGTAAAAAAGAAAAACATTATTTTATCTGCTAAAGCTTCTGCCCGTGACCTGACCACGGATAAGCAGAGGGAAATGGGATGGATGTATGGATAGATGTTTAAAAAAACACAATTGATAGTGTCAAACTGATCAACAGCAGATCCAGATAAATAAAAATTGGGGGCTTTTGTCTATCCATCCATCCATTTTCATCTGCTTATCGGGAGTAAGGTCGCGGGGGCAGTAGTCTAAGGCGAGAGGTCCAGACTTCCCTCTCCCAAGCCACTTGGGCCAGCTCCTCCGGGGGAATCCCAAGGCATTCCCTGGCCAGGTGAGACATAGTCCCTCCACCGTGTCCTGGGTCTACCTTTAGGTCTCCTCCCGGTTGGATGTGCCTGGAAAACCTCACCAGGGAGGCATCCTGACTAGATGCCCGAGCCACCTCAACTGGCTCCTCTCGATGTGGAGGAGCAGCGGGTCTACTCCGAGCCCCTCCCGAATGACCGAGCTTCTCACCCTATCTCTAAGGGAGAGCCCAGCCACTCTTCGGAGAAAACTCATTTTGGCCACTTGTATCCGTAATCTTGTTCTTTCGGTCACTACCCAAAGCTCATGACCATAGGTGATGGTAGGAACGTAGATCGACCGGCAAATCGAGAGCTTCGCCTTCTGACTCAGCTCTCTCTTCACCACAATAGACCGGTACAACGCCCGCATCACTGCAGATGCAGCGTCAATCCGCCTATCAATCTCACACTCCAGTTTTCCCTCACTCGTGAACAAGACCCCGAGATACTTAAACTCCTCCACTTGGGACAGGACCTCATCCCTGACACGGAGAAGGCATTCTACCCTTTTCCGAATCAAGACCATGGTCTCAGATTTAGAGGAGCTGATTCTCATCCCAGCTGCTTCACACTCGGTTGCGAACCGCTCCAGCGAAAGCTGAAGATCACGTTCTGATGAAGCCAACAGGACCACATCATCTGCAAAAAGCAGAGACCTGATCCTCAGGCCACCAAAACGGATGCCCTCAACACTTTGGCTGCATCTAGAAATTCTGTCCATAAAGGTTATGAACAGAATCTGTGACAAAGGGCAGCCTTGGCGGAGTCCAACTCTCACTGGGAATGAGCCCGACTTACTGCTGGCAATGCAGACCAAGCTCTGACACCGGTCATACAGGGACCTAACAGCCCGTATTAGAGGGCCTGGTACCCCTTACTCCCAGATCACCCCCCACAGGGCCCCCCAGAGGGACGCGGTCAAACGCCTTCTCCAAATCCACAAAACACATGTAGACTGGTTGGGCAAATTCCCACGCACCCTCCAGGATCACCCTAAGGGTATAGAGCTGGTCCAGTGTTCCATGGCCAGGACGAAAACCACATTGCTCCTTCTGAATCTGAGGTTCAACAATCCATTGGACCCTCCTCTCCAGAACCCCTGAATAGACCTTACCAGGAAGGCTCAGGAGTGTGATCCCCCATAGTTGGAACACACCCTGCGGCCCCCCTTTTTAAATAAGGAGACCACCACCCCGGTATGCCAGCCCCTGATGTCCACGCGATATTGCAGAGCCGCGTCAGCCAACACAGCCCCACAACATCCAGAGCCTTAAGGAACTCCAAGCGGATCTCATCCACCCCCGGAGCCTTGCCATAGGCTTTTGTCTGACTTTTAAATTTCTACAAAATTCCACCAAATTTTCTCCTTATTCCCACCCACCTTACTCCTGGATAGGCTCATGGAGAAACGATGATGCGAGCAACATCCAGTGAGATACCCGAAGTAGCGCATACCCATTGGTTTGCATGGTGAGGTTTCGTTGCTAGTAGCAGTTTATTTGAACGTTTGAAAAGATTTTAAACAAATATTTACCCCATAAAAGTACTTTGTGGTTGTCAAGAGAAAATAAAATTTGTTGCTACAATGGCTAAGTAGAGAGAGAGAGAGAGAGAGAGAGCGAGAGCGAGAGCGAGAGCGAGAGCGAGAGAGAGAGAGAGAGAGAGAGAGAGATAGGCTGCGAGGGTCGCTAGAGTTTTCACCGCCTCCCCAGAGATGGGGAACCACGAAGGATGTGGCTGAAATATCTTAACTTTAAATTTAACACTAATTTTATTTGCGTGTTCCTTAAATTTTGTTGTGAAAACCCCAGGGAGGAAAACCTGCATCCTACTTTGTTGTTGTGATATGAACCACCTCCGGAGAAGAGACGCCAGGTGGTAAAGGGAGTAGTCTCACAACAACAGGTATGATTTCATGTGTACAATTTTCTGAATAGTTATAATGTAGACTCTAGAGTAATGGTGTCCTGTTTGAGCTGTGGCAGCTGGTGTTCACTCATGTTTTCTGTCTCCCATTAAAAGAAGATTAGGACGGATGAGTCTTGTAGGGAGCCGAAGTCTCCTCCCTTTCCGGTCGGCTCATGGGTCCCAGAAGAATGAGAAATGAATGGAAGTCAATGGGGCTAAAAGAGCTCATTTCTAATCAGTTTTGTCTTTTTCCCCGGATCGCACATATGTTGTACTGCAATTTAAATGAAAACTAATGATGGGTGTTTCGGCCATGCTTGTCAAGTACTTTGATATTTATTATCAACTTGTAAATGTTTGTAATAGCATGACTACAAATTAAGACATCGGCACGTCGCATATATGAGGTCACCACAGAAACTTTTCTCCCTAGCGTAGCTGCTTCTTACCACATGGCCAGATTTATGGTGGTTCTATCCTCCTGAAAGAAGGATTTGAAGTTCGCTGAACTTACAGCATTTTCCCTGTTTTTCTCTGTGTCTGGTTCGATGAAGTCACTGTCGTGAAGGGAATTTGTAGTCCTGGACTTATTTTCACAAAAAAATAACGTTTCCCACCGTTTGAAAATAAGCCCCTTCTTGGTATCAAAATGCGTCTTTAAAATTCACGGACATCATATGTGAAACCCATGGCACATAACAAGCGGAATTAGAAAATAGCATTTTTTGCCCCATTGGCGTGCATTCATTTTTTTGTTCTTCCGGGGACCCATGGTGCGGAAGTAGATGGACGTGACTTAGGCTCCGGACCGGAAGTCGGTCGCATTTTCATGCAAAGGCTCACAGGGATAGAAATAAGGTGGATAGCCAATAGTGCAAATTTTGACTTTCAAACAGAGCCAAAGCAATGCAAATGTTTATTGATATTAAGGATAATTAATTATTTAAATAAAGATTTTGAGCTTAAGAATTCAGATTTTGCTCAGTAAAATTGTTTATAGCTTTTATAATATTTAAATTTAAAAATAAAAATCACGACATGTCCAGTGTGCACATTAATAAAGAGAAATAAGTCATATTAGCTATAATAATGAGCTAAAATGATCTTTTTATTCAGGCACCATGCACTCAAATGCACAATATTAAAAGCTTTTAAACTAAATGTAAAATCCTCTTATGTTTAAGGGAAAGGAAACATTTGAATGAAACAAATCAAGTGGGTAGGTTTTTTCTCGTGTCACAGGAGACTCTCCCAAATTAAAACGGTGCAGCTTTGTGCCGATAATAACTGAAACAGGGTCCTAAATACACTTTCAATTAAATTTTCATCTGTGACACGCTCATAGCATTTTGATGATTCAGAGTCATGCTTTGTGCTGGCTTCTCCTCCACCTACCTGGTATATTAATATAATCTATTTTCTAGAAGTACATACAGTAACGATGGATTATTTCTGAGACACAAAACCAGAATCTGACAGGAATAAAACCAAGGAAGACTACGTTAAACACAGATTTATCTTTTCTGTCCCTTTAAACTGTTTTATAACTCTCTGAAAACACACTTGATAAAGATTTTAGGCTGGAGACAATATTTAGAGATTCATAACGATAAGAAAAAACTTTGTAACGTTCAGTCACTGCACTTGACCTCAGATGAGAATGACGTGATCACGTCTCATGTCCAGGAGTCCAGAATCGTGTCGTTTGTGAGGGACGGCTCCGTCTCCTAGGAAAACCTTTGGATACAATTTAGGTGTCAGCTCTGCAACAGACCAGCAGAAGTTGGTGTTTCTTCTGTGTGCTGTGACAACATCGCCCCCTAGTGTCTGAGCCGCCTCTGGCAGCTGAAGATGCCTGATGTCTGCTTCAGGTCACCACACCAAGTAAAAGCACACACACACACACGCTTTACATAAACGTGGAGTGTGTTCATACCACAGAGGAAGAAGGTCAAATTCTCCTTGCTGTGCTCTCTCCCACATGAACCTGTTTTCCAGCCTCACAGCTTTCCGTTCACGCCACCCGCCAACGCAGAGTTCCTGCTTCGCATCAGCCAGGACGTCAGCAGGCTGCGGGGCTTCAGCTGTCGGGCCGAGGCTTGTGCGAGCCGGACCATACGAGGCGAACGCCACACCTTGATGGTGGAGTCGTCACTGGCGGACAGGAGCAGCTCCTGGTCAGCGGGGCTGAAGGCCACCGAGTTCACGACGTCGTCGTGAGCCAGACGTGCCAGGCAGATGTTGTAGTGGCGGTCCCAGATGTATCCGTGCTTGTCCTCTGCTCCGCTACAGGGGACGGGAATGTTAGGATAAGTCGGTGGAATTCCAGTAGGACATAAGTTTGATGCTTTACGTTACCTTACTCAAGCCACTTATAATTATTCTCAGATTTATTTATGTTTGTAGTAAAACAGGTGTGCAGCGTACAGATTTGTAGAGCATGTTAAATGTATTTAGTTGATTTAATATAAAACATATTTAGTTAAGTTTTTGTGTAAGAAAATAAAAATCAGACCTGAATTGGTCAAGAATAATGTAATTAGTTTCTTCAGGAGTTGCTGGATCAATTATAATTCACTGAATCTGGACTCAAGGTTAGTGGTTCTTAAAGAACCAGTGGTGACATCACTGCAGGTCACACAATTTTCAGTTAAGGCTTTTGAGATGATTTAAAGAAATTCTTAAAAATTACAATTTTTGTTGTAAAAAGCAAAAAAGCCATGACTAATAAGCATCGTTTGTGTTCATTTAGGGGCAGCAGTAGCTCAGGAGGTAGAGCGGGTTGTCCAGTAATCGGAAGGTTGCAGGTTTGATCCCAGCTCCCACCAGAGATGGCTGTTGTTGTGTCCTTGAGCAAGACACTTAACCCACCTTGCCTGCTGGTGGTGGTCAGAGGGACCAGTGGCGCCTGTGTGTGGCAGGCCTCATCTCTGTGGCTACATCATAGCTCATCCCTACCAGTGTGTGAATGTGTGAATGACTGATTGTGTTGTGAAGCGCCTTGGGGGGTTGTAGAACCCTAACCCCTTCTTTCCACGGGAGCCATCAGCAGCACGTCTTGCTCGCGTAAACTGCTGCTTGGCCCTTCCCACGAGACGCGAAGCAGCAGGGGAGCAGCTGTCACCGACCGAGCACGAAGTCACACGAGTGACTTCGTCAGTAAACACAACAACAAGCAGGAGAAAACTACAACATGGTTTGTGTTCTATGTTCTGTCCGTTTTATAATCGCCAATACGGACCTGAAAAACAAAGGAGACCGCTAGCTAGGTGATAACTTCTCACGGGGCTGCACATTTAGTAACTTTTTTAAAAGTAAAGCAACCGGAAGGCAGTACGTTCTTTATTCTGAAAATCTCTGGAGCTTCTCTCCATTTCCGCGTCCGATTTCATGTCTTTCCTTCCCCAAAAATGTCGAACTTGACCCGTTTCAGAGGTGTCATGCATAGAAAATAGAACCGGCGCGTAAAGGCCACGACATGCTGCTCCTGAGACGCGGCCGACTCGCGCTGCTGACGGCTCCAGTGGAAAAGGTTCTGTTGACCACAGCGGTTCCTATCAGCAGCTATGACGTGCTGCTGCAGTAACGTGCTGCTGACGGCTCCCGTGGAAAGCCGGGGTAAGAATGCACTATACAAATACAGGCCATTTACCATTTATCTGAAACCTCAAGATGGCTATAGGTTTCAGTTAGACTGTTCAAATGCGGTTTCAGAAACAGAAAAGGAGACCAAGTTCATGCACAGATGCAACACAGTTTTTACTTTAAAGATCGATGTATAATTTCCCAGGTGATGGGGGCAGTACATACCTAAATCATTGCAAGCAAGCAGTATTTTTGTGTTCGAGTAAGACCTTACCAACGGAAGCCCACTAGAGTAAAATATCCCTTGGAGCACAATTTTCAAACGATTACTTCATCAGATTGTTCAACCTCCAGCAAAATGACAAGCACGCCAGTCTCCCTTTCATCACTGGCGTCGAGTGAAGAGGTAAATGTGTAAAAGGTTTATGAATGGTGCAAGTTTGGTAACTGCGTGTTACAAATCAATAAGTTTGTTTTGTCCTCACAGGCTCCCGTAGGAGGAAACCTGGCGTCTAATACGTCTATGACTTAGACCTGCTCCCATGCATTTTAGACCCAATTTTATGGTTATATGTTACGAAGCCACCAGCATTTCACAACTGGGCATCATTTATTTCGTTTTAAACAAAATTTCGAAGGATATATCTAGAGATAAACGGTAAGAACTACACGTTGTAGCTTGGCTGAAGGAATGATTCTCCTCTGCAGTTTAAAAACAAATCTTTAAAAAATAATGACTAGTGACTAAAAATGAGACCTTTGTGTTCTTATATGTTACAGTTATTCTGAGTAATTTTCTAATAAACTTTCAAACAAAATAGTTAAAAACCACAAGATGTATGATGAATTTCCCAAGACACCTACACACAACTGTGATCTCCTTTGTATTAATCACAATGAATAAAATCCCCAGCAACAGATTATTAAAAACACCCACAAGTCAAATGCTGTCACTGCTGTGCTAGAAGGAAAAAGCTCAAGCCAACACCCCAGGAGGCTGACTTTTACACCCAAACAGGTTTTGAAATAATCTCTATCATGACTAATCTTTGCGTTTATGCCCGACAACATACATATGAAACTAACATTGCCTAAATCTTCCCCATAATGTCGTGTTTTGCTATTGAGCTATGCGTTAGCAAGTGGACAACGCCGACAGGATACTTAAATATCAACAGTTTACAGATTCTGCAGAATGAAAAGAACCTCAGTCCAAACCGTATGGAACTCACCTTGCAACAAAGTCTCTGCTGACATCGAGGAAGATGAAGAAGCACTCGTCGTTGGGCGTGAAGGCCCGATGCGCACGCAGACTTCTCCTCTCCTCTCGTAAGTTCTTCAGATCGATGACATGCATGTCGATCTCCTCGGCGATGGGGGGCGGAAACATGGGGTCAGAGATCACGCATCCTGCTGGCCAAGCCCGGCTGTTCACGTACAGATACCTGGAAACGTTATAAAATTAGAGCTGAGTCATGATCTAACAGTACCACTTCAGAGTGATTCCAGATAAACATTTGAAGGTTTTCTCACTAGTTGCATCCAACTAGCTGGTTTAACACAATTGAAGGTCCTGTTGATATAAAAAAATAAGTGTGGCACAAAAATATCCATTTAAAACGTTATATTTGCCTGTGGTCTGGAGAAAGGCCCATGCCGATGATGTGGCCGTGGATGTCGATAACATGGTCCAGTGAGTCAAAAAACTCATCTGAGCTTCGCTCTTCTCCCAGCACAGGACCAGAAGTGGTCATCTGGTCAGGCTTTATTCTCTTAATGCCTAGAAATGGAGGCACACGGCCTCGTGAGAGGAGAAATCTAGCAGCGTTGCGTCGTTTCATTTAGAGAAAGTTAGTTTACCGATCTGGTGAGGGGAGTATGTAAGGCTGCCGGTGGTGAAGAGTAAATACGTTTGGTCTTCTCCCTGCTCCGACTCAGAGGCCTCGATGAGGCTGGAGTCGGGGGCCTTTGTGTAGGCTCTGCCAATCATCTGAGCAACATGGGTCTCAATCTGCAGCTCCCTCGCCCCCACGTTTCTACGACTCTGGAAAGAAAGAGGAGCAAAAAGAGGGAGAAGGATGGATGAGTGGAGTAAAGAATATAAATAAAATCCTAAAAAATATCAAAGATTACACCCAGCTTACATGAAGAACTTGCTCCAGGCCTGAGATGGTGGGCTGGGGGAGGTGCGTGGAGGAAAAGCTTTGGCTGTTTGTTTCCCTGTGACACTTTTCCTCTCCCTCATCATCCTCCTCTTCCTCACTGCCAGACATTCCCAGGTCAAAGAAAAGAGGCTGGTGCTGATGCTGCTGTTCTCCCTTCTCCCTCCTCGCCTGAGACTGAGCCTCATAGTCCAGCAGTAAGTCTGGGTTGTCATGACGACGACAGTGGGCCACCATTACGGTTCGAATGGTGCTGGCATTGATATTCTGGATCTTGAAAAGACGTTTCACCACGTTGACGTTCTCCGACTCAATATCCTGAATTAGAAAGGCATAAAGGAAAATACAATGTCACTGATTTCACCCGTTAATCTGTTAGTGCTTTTAAAAAGGTTCTAGAAAGACATTTTACAATTGGAAACTAGTCTTTGAGCCTCTATATAGCATATGAAACTGTGTTAGGGCTCAAAATAGTTCAGGAGCCCTGATAAAGGGCCAATTACAACCCCAAAATAAAGCTCTTCAATGTAAAGATTGGTTTGCCACGCCCACTTGGCAAGGACAGGAAATTAATTGAGCTGCGTGATGATTGCCCTGTTTACCCTGATGACTACACCTCTGCCAGAAGATGGTAATTATGCGTACCACAATATACATGTAGTGCAGTCGAGTGAGTGTGTGTGTGTGTGTGTGTGTGTGTGTGTGTGTGTGTGTGTGTGTGTGTGTGTGTGTGTGTGTGTGTGTGTGTGTGTGTGTGTGTGTGTGTGTGTGTGTGTGTGTGTGTGTAGCAGTTCAAGCTAGCATTAGCAGTAGCTCAGGCTAGCATTAGCGGTACCTGATTATAGCATTAGCGGTATCTCGGGCTAGTGTTAGTAGAGGCTTGGGCTAGCGTCTGCACTAGCTCAAGCTAGCGTTATTTTGCAGTTAGCATTACTGCTAGCTTTACTGTCAGCTTGGGAAATGCTAATTCAATGCCATGTGTCTAAACTGATGTGTTAAACCAGCTTTTCTCAGAATGAACTGTTTCTCCGTGGCTACTACATAACTGATTTACACTGAGTTTTTGATATGTTACATTAAACACCCCAAGCGATGTGGTTTTGAACTTCGGGACACCTGTAAAAGCTGTGAATGAAATGTGCTCACCTGGAAGGCTTTGTTGAGCCAGAGCACTGAGCAGGACGTCATGTTACCGATCCAGTGCAGGTTCCCAGAGATCAGGTGGGTCTCGTTCAGCCAGCAGCCAAACACATCGTACGGTTTGTTTCGAACCCGCGACAGCAGCGTGTAATTTTCTAGTAGAAAAATTGCATTTTTTACAAATAAATCTTTCATTAAAATATCTAAAACCTAAAATAAATAAATAAAACAGGAAATTATTAATTTTGTCTTGCTCCTACCCATACTAATGACAGCAATTTCCCCAGATGACGAATGGTGTGGGCCCAGGTAGACCCCCGACACAAGCAGCAGACTATCATCAGGGTTGAACTGGGAAAACTGGGTGTAGCCCCAGTTTAATGGTCTCATACTGGAGCTGTGCACCAATGAGATATTTCCATCCGGCCGCTCTGTGTCCCACAGCTGCACACAAAGAGCAGGAGAATTTTAGAAGTAACTGAATGACAGACGTCTGGCAGAGTTATATGAAAACTACCAAACTGCATAAAAGATACAGGTTTTGGAGGGGGGGGGGTACTATGGTTGCATATTAAATTTTGTTTTGAGATCAGATAATCTGTTAATAGTCCCACAGCGTAAAGCAGCGACATGAAGACGCAGGCCTTAAGTGTACCTTGACTGTGCAGTCTTTGGAGCAGGAGGAGAAGCGGTGGCCCCTGTGAGAGAAAGCCAGGTGGAGAACTTGATCAGTGTGCTCTCTCAGCGTCTGAACCTCCACACAGGGGATACAGTCAAACAGACGCCTGAACTCCCGGTACCACGACAACGCCGCTGCACACACAGAATCAAAATAAGAACACTTTCTCTGAACCACTAGTAACCACTGAATCCGTCTGTTAAAGATGAGTTTTAAATATATTTACAAGGGTGTCGAGGTACGGAGCGTGGAATCCGGTAGTAGCTGTAGAACAGCTCCCTCCACAGGAACTCATCTCTGGAGACGGCCAGCCACTGTCTGCAGGTCAGACCCGCTCTCAGCACAGCATCATGGGGCAGACGCAGGAAGATCTCCAAAACCAAGCTGTCCGGCAGAACTGGACCACACTCCATCTTAACATCCTAAAGAACATGCCACAAAAACAACCATTTCTCTGTTACAATTACGACTTCATGAAAGTACATAATTATTTTGTTTGAAAATCCCTCGCTGATTTTTAAACTTTGGGGAATCTAACTGGGAAATCAAACAAGTTCAATGATTTCTAAAGACTGCTGTTAGTTTTTGGTGAAACAGCTAAAGTTATTTTTGTTTGTTTCAGTTCTGACACAATGTTTAATGATAATGCTATTAGTGTAGAATATTCTAGTCCAGGTTTGAGGAGTTCACTTTAATGATCCACATCAAGAACTGTTCCATTATGGCAGCAGAGCTATTCCAAGTCTGGGCCTCGAAGGCCGTATCCAGCACGTTTTAGTGGTTTCTCTGAACCAACACACTTGATTCAGTGGATGAATCACCTTTGGAGCAACTCATCAGGCTCAGAGCTTCTCAGCTTATAGCAGCCTGAGCGGGGGATGGGTGGCGTGGCCAGCTTCAGATTGTTTTCTTAAAGTGACAGCCATTAAACGGCTCATTCTGGACGGTACTGAAAATAACAAGAGTAGAAATGCTGAAATCACTACGTCAGAGATTTAATGTAAATAACTTAAATAAAATGTCATTTTTCGACCACAGGACTATTATAACTTCTTTTTAAGTCCTACATGCCTTCTCGATAATCTAACTGAGGCACAATCAGTATGGGTACTTATTTGTAGAGGCCGACCGATATGGGAAAAAAACAGTGTGTTGTGGTCCTTCGGGTCCTTTCTTCAGTCTAGTAGTGGTGGCAGTTGGCCACACAGGTGCCTGATTTTTTATTATTTTTTTTTTTATTATTGGCTTTTAAAAATAATTTTGTCAGATATAGAAAAAATTGAATATACCAGCCGGCCAATATATCAGTCAGCCTCTACTTATTTGGGTTGAATAGTACTGAGTTACATGCAATTACAATAACCCCAATTTAAAATATATAATGATAATCTGAAATATGACAAAATAAATTACAGACACTGACCAAAGTTAACTGAACAGTCTTGAAGGTTTGACAACGAATGCTTTTCAAACCAAAAATGAGGCACAGATGTAGACACGAACCAATTTTATTCATTCCTAAAGCTTAAAATCTTCTGCTCTAAAGCAAAGTAGCTTGTTGTCTTCAGAAAGGTTTGAACACTTTGTAGATCAATAATTAGAATTAAACAACACCCCACCTGTTGCAGCATGGTTTGTTTTGTTGTTTGTTGTTTATGTGAACTTAATTTGACTTCATCATCTCAAATAAACAACAGGTAAATGTAAGGTAGACATATAAAAAGAAATATCTTTATGACACAAAATGTTGCGATAGTCCTTTTGAGTATAAACTCCGATACTGACAATGAAAATGTTTTTCAGTGAAACATGTTACACAAACCCACATTCAATTACATTTAATAAACATTTATGTTGCAAACTGCTGCTAAAATAGGAGCCTGACAACTGTTAGAAACCATCAGAGTGTATGTACCTTTGTACAAAAAAATACAATAAAAATAATGATAATATGTCAGGAGAAATATTAGTGTAAAATCATAATGTCAAACCAGTCTGATTAATACGTTATTTTTCTGCATTAGTTCCAAACATAGATACAGACGTGTCAAGTTGACCTAACATGGTCAAGTTTTATAAATGAACGCAAAAATGATTATAAGTCACTTTACGTAAACCACACGAGGAAGACTGAGACGGTAAATAGAGGTTAAAATTCTACCTTTAGCTTCTTGTTTATCAAAGATAATATATTCATTCGAAGATAAACTAAACAGCTCAAGTTAGCGTTAAACTAGCTGTTAGCTGCCGTTTGTAACCAACTTTTAGCAAACGGCATTTAGTATTTCTGTATCTCTAATGAATCAAAGCTAATGCTGAAGCAGTTGAGCAAATTGTTTAATATCTAACCTCTTTAAAAACCGACACCCACCTGATAAATCAACGTCGGTTGGAGAAAAGCATCCAACAAACGGTTAGCTAGAAGCTAGCACCAGAAAAATGACAACAATCCACCATCAGCGAGACTCGACCAATCGATGTCAGAATCGTCGCTGGAGCAAGACCAACTCAGTTGATTTTGGTGTTTGTGAACAAGTGACTAGGAAGAAAAAACAAAAATATTGGTGTCTTTCTTATAATCATCACGTAAATGAAAGACTGTATTTACAAATCGTTGTACATTGAGGCTTAGTAAATTAGTATATACAAAATTTTAGAGGGCTTTAGTGGTCAAAGACAAACAAGTCAAATTTAAATAAAACAATTACATTCAGTGAAATTAACTCAATGCACTAATTTAACAACTGTTAAACATGTGAATGAATCTCAAACAAAATGTTTCATAAATTATTTTTTCTATAGATAAAAAAATAAACGCAAAATTAAACTAAAGACTATTTAACAAATAACACAGAAAAAGCACTAAGTTGAAAGATACAACACAAACGTTTGAATCTGAGAGAACAAAAAGCTCATTTCCATAATTTAAATCATTTTAAAATACCACAGGTACACGAGTTTTGACTGAGAGGAGTATGAACTTGTTTGTGCTTGGCTGTTGCTGATTTAAGAATCTAGAAAATTAAACAATGGCAATAAAAGCCAGAAGAATATACTCAGTTGTTTTAAACACAAGCATGATAACTGTGTTGCCAAGTAACAGAAATAAAACATCCATCATGTTACCTATTTATCTATTAAATGTATTAATTGTGATCAAAATAATAGTTTTCAGATACCAAATGTGCATGAGTCATTAACACTCTTGAAGTTACATTGTTCCTGAGGGAAAAAACCCCAGAAGAAATAAAGAACGAAACACGAGTAACACTATACTCAGCGTGCTTGTATCAGCAGTATCGATGACTCAGTGGGCAGCTCTCCAGAGACCACAAGAACCCATGGGACAAAAAAACGCTGTGTCACTGTTTTCTTGTTACAAATGAGCCAAGTAAACCAAAAGTTGCACGTTAACACCAACTAGAAAATATAGATTGAGAGAAAATGCTGTGACTGCTAATCTCTGGTAAGTTCTAATTGTTTGCTTGTATCATATCATTAAGTTGCGCAAATGATGTTTAAAATAAGATGAATTGTATCCTAATTATTGCTCATTTTTAAGTCAAACGTGAAAATGCATCATTAGGTTGAAAAATGCTGCATTTTAAACCTGATGGGAATGGGATCCAGTTTGATGCAACTGACATAAACCTGTTTTCCTGCAGGACTGCGTCATGCAGTCAACTGGGTAGTTTCCTGCTGTTGCTCCACCAGGAAAGCCACAACCTTTCCAGTACATGGGTGTAAAGGTGCTCTCTGTTTAGTAAGCATTCACTTTTTTATATTTCAGAATATTTTTATGAATGTTTTGTTTCATTTTGCAGGAGCAACAGTTTGGACGGTGCCCTGTGATGCAAAACCATCCAGTCAGAATTCTGTTTAATGCTTCCAGAAGAGGGCTCCAAATGTCCAGCATGTGTCACATATCTGTTCAATTGTGTTGTGTTTGTCGAAATGATGACCTGTCCGAAAACTCCTCGTTAGGAAGCTGGACAATGTCTGACAGCTGATTAAAACAACACCAACTCTACTGTAAGCATCATTCAGTAAATTATAAATAATAATAATAATAATAATAATAATGCATATGAGTAAACAAACATACCCAATAAACTGGTTAAAAAGCTTCTGGTGATTTTATTGTCCTTCTTATAAATTATCTCATGTTTTTGTTGCTACAATAGTCTTTTTGTGTGTTTGGCGCCACCATATGGAAACAAAACGTAAGTACAGAAGTAAATTACCTGCCCTGTGTGGTATTTGCTTAATAAGGACAAACGTTTATCACACATACGACTGTGACTTTTCAGACACTTAGACTATAAATTATTATGATCACAATATTATAAAAAATATTTCCACATTTAGATTCAAACATTCCTGATGCTTAATGCAGAAAACAGGCAACGCATGAAAGCATGGGAGTGGAATGAGAGGAATATGAGACGTTTTTCATTTTCCCTGGAGGTTTAATTCTAAAAAGCTACTATTTATTTTGTGAATTGTGGATTTTTCCTTTAACGTGAGTAAAAATTTCCTTCTATAGGTTAAGTTAAATTAAACAAGTTGGTGTAAGAGCTAAAACCCACATGTTTCCCATGGGCACTTTGAGGTGAAGGAACATAATTTTGGAGTCGTAAATGTTTAAATATCAGATGTAATAAAAAGAAGAAACAATGGACTTTTGGAGTTTCCCCAGAGTCACATCTCTAAACAACAATTTTTGGAAAATCTGAATAAATTCTATATAAAAATCTTATTTTTCATCACAGATCTGCTCTAAACAGTCGCAAGATGTAAATAAAAACAGCCACAGTGAAACCGCAATCGATTTTGCATGCCCAGTTTATTTTAAATAAATCTTTAACCATTTTGTTTCCTGCCATAAAATGTCAAGTAAACTCCTAATGCAGCATGTCAATGACTGCAAATTAAATTTAGGTTAACATACCATCACCAGTTATTTGTCTTATTTATTGCTTTGATTTAGTCTCAGTTCGATACATTTACATGGATTAAATACTTCTTTTAAAAGACTGATACCATAAATGAAATTATGTATTAAAAGTCTGTTTAAATTATAGTTTGTCTTAAACTGTTGCTGTTTTACGTCTGATTTGTTAAACAACATTTTTGCACTCCATTTCTAATATTTTTTCTGTTTGAAATTTAACCAGAGATCATTTCTGTGATCACTTCTTGTAATCTGGTAAATAAAAAAAAACTAATAGATTTTTTTTTTGCAATCAGAGAAAGTTTACACATTTTTCAGGCACCTGCAGAGCTTTTATTTTGAAGAGAAATGGAAAAATCCTCACCAGCTTATGAATGACCTCATATGATTTATTTAGAATAGCAGAACAAACGTATTTATATTCACATGTACAAGATACAATTTTACATTTACACAATCCAGTCTGTACAGGTTTAAAGTGACATTTTCTGTTTACAGTGAAAAAACAACGTGGCCCTTCCTTTTACCTTTTATTCTCTGACTGAGGATGTTTCCACCTGAGCTGCTCAATGTATCAAATAAAATAAACATGATGCAAAAAGGTAGAATTTTTGAATTTGAAGCACCAACAAGTGAGTCTGAAACGACATTACAAACATCAATACGTTATTTTCCCACCAAATGAACATTTATTTTTTTTAACAAAAGGCCATAAATTTACATTTCTTTGCCAAATGCTTCCAACAGGCTTGAGATCCTTTACTGGAATCTAAAGTGCAAACGTCGCTGCGCATCAACTCCTGCCCGGATGTTGGTCATCATAGCACCATGGTGGGAATGTGGCGCACCAGGGGCATCTGGTGCGGGATTGCGGCCAACTGTGGGGGGTGAGGAGGGGACACCTGCGGAGGCGCATCGGCACTATGCGCCACTGGTTTGTGTCGTGCGCTCTTCTGGTGCGCCCTGAGGCCCGCCAGCTGGGAGTATGCGCTCTGGCACACGTGACACTTGTAGGGCCGCTCGCCCGTGTGCAGGCGCACGTGATTGCGCAGCGTGGACGACTGGCTGAACC
The DNA here is from genome assembly GCF_043380555.1 of Nothobranchius furzeri. Lineage (NCBI taxonomy): Eukaryota > Metazoa > Chordata > Actinopteri > Cyprinodontiformes > Nothobranchiidae > Nothobranchius > Nothobranchius furzeri. Next base: position 54,585,745 of record NC_091746.1, read on the forward strand.
GGCGGTTGCAGAAGCGGCAGACGAAGGGCTTATCCAGAGTGTGGATGCGCATGTGGGAGCGCAGGTTGCTGCGGGAGTTGAAGCCGCGGTGGCAGATGACGCAGCGCATCCGACCGCTGGAGGTGGTGGAGGAAGAGGAGGAAGAGGAGCAGGAGGAGGGAGAGCAGGAGGAAGGTCCGTCGCTTGAGTGGAGGTCATCTGGGAGAGGATGGGATCATCCGTTAGTTTGTTTTAAATGAAAGATGTATTTCATATTTTACTTTATCTTATTTTACTCACCATTTCTGCTTTTCTTCTGCAGTTCTTCATCTGTTCCAGGAACTCCAGGGATTCCTAGGAATGTGTTGTGTGTGTTTCCATACCAGACCAGCAGCTCCTGGTCTGGTGGGATGGTCTGAAGGAAGAAAGGAGAAAAGAAAACGTTTTCTATTTTAACATTTCAAATTATTGCGCCATGTGTGTTTGTTTTATACAACGTTTCGTTCCGATAACAAGTCTTTCGGAGAAAAACACAAAGTTGTGAGGGTAGAATGACGTCAGTTTGCGCATTTTAAAGTCCCCGCTTTGCGCAAATTGCCAAATGCCTTTCGTTAACTGCTCAGTGATAAAATCAGCCTTTTCTTTGCGGACAAACTTCTCACCTCCACAGCTTTGTAGAAGATGCTGCTGCCGATCTGCACCACCTCCAGGTTCTGCTCCTGCTCGTTCCGGGCGCACTTTATATAAGTCATCCAGCTGCGATGGTCCTCTTGGCTGGCATCGATAAAGTAACGCACTGTTCCGTCTTCATTGAACACCTACAGATTAATAATAATAATAATAACAACAACAACAACAACAACAATAATAATAATAATAATAATAATAATAATAATAATAATAATAATAATAATAATAATAACAGGTCCTATCTCACCTCCCACATAAGATTGTTGTTCTTGAACAGATCCACGTGTTCAGGGGACAGGAGTCTCCCAGTAAAGGGCCCCATCTCGGTCCCAGCTTTGATCCAGGTCTTCGAGAAGATTCCCAGTCCTTCTCCAGGGATTGAACTCTGGGCGATGATCACCTCGCTGGGCAGAACCAAGCTGGAGAGCTTCTGCACCTCTGCAAAAACAAATAAAAACCAAATCAATAAAAGAAAGAGCAAAATTTGTTTTTTATAGATCTTAAAAAGTTACACTCGGGTTCTCAGCAGGATGAGAAAAGAGTCTCGTGAGACCGGATTGGTTTCCCAAAAGAATCAACTGATCTGGATTTTATTGGAGCTGCACCTCACTCTCCGTTTAATTCGATTATCTGGATGAATTGAACGTTTTGTTGTGCAAAACTCTCCTCGTAAAGCATTTTATTCACGGAAGAAAAAAAAGGAGAAAAAGGTGCTTCTTTAATGTCAAAATCAAAGATTCAGTCTGCGAGGAGAGAGAGAGAAAAGTCCGGGTTAAATGGTCCTCTATTGCTCAGGGTCCAGCCATTTGTCATGCTTCAGATGTGATATTCATTAAAGTTTACTGGAAAAGGGAACGGCTAATTCCAAATTCATTATCCTTTTAAGAACTTTGTCGCAATAAATTTGCGCTGAATGCCACGAGGACTTGTTTAAAAGACTCAGGAATTTCTGCAACAAAAAATGGAAAGGCGATTAGATGGTTGACATGCAATGAATAGCATTAGATTTAGCCTTCACGGCGCATTATGCGAGGAACAGCAAATCTTTTTAAGGGGAGAGAAAGAGAAAGGCTCCGGAGCCCCATAGCTGCCAAGAGAGGAAAAGAGACTGTCCGGAGATTGATGAATGCGGGATAAAAACCTCGAGACATCTCAAAGAAAGGACACCCTTTTCTCCTCCAGGTTTAAGTGGAAACTTTCCCAGGTCAAGCACAAAGTTAACCGAATGAATTTAATGCTCTGCGGCCGCAGTTACACGCCTAACAAGCTTCCAAACTGAGCCTGGAAGGGGTTAACGCGTTAAATGGCTGTGAATAAAAGCAGCGAGAAGCTGAAAGAGGATGGAAATCATTCTTTGGATGAGAAAAAGTTTGGGGATAAAGGTGCCGGAGAAGCTCAGCTGAAGGTCTCGAATTTTACACACACGTTTTTAGGGGGAACACCCGTTTCAGTCAATTACATTTAATTTTGCGCGATAAAAAAATTATATTGCTTGAAAATCTCTCCCTCAAAAATGCGTAAAAATCAAACGCGCATTTTACGCACAAGTGGATCAGAACAACATCGGGTTCAAATGACAGTAAAACACAGAAATGTTAAGTTTTGGGTTCAGATCCGAACAGAAGGTCCTACACATACCTCCAGCGAAGGACTGGGCCAGCACCTCAGCTGTGAAGGCGGTTTTGGGACTGCTGCTGCTCTGCCGCTCCTCCGTCAGGTGCTCCCCCAGCACGTTCCTCCACCTGCCGTACAGGAAGCTGTGCAGGATGTCCGAGGTGATCACTTCCGACAGCGAGCGGCCGGGACACTTAAATCCAGACTTGAGAGCCAAAGCGTCTGCGGGCAGCACGGAGCCCATGTTGCGTGAGAGTCTGCGGTTTTTGGACCGTTTTCCAGGCGGGGCGCTGCTCGTCAGTCCTGCTCCAAAGCGGGTTTGCGCAGGAAAGCTGCTGCGCCAGCCTGCGAGGATCCCCTTATATACGTAGCTGTGACCCCTGTCTAATTACTTATTAATGACACACCCCTCACAGAGAGGACCTGCCTGCTGCACCGCCACGGGAGAGGGGGCGCGCGCAGGAGAGAGGGGGGCACGTGAAACTTTATTTTTGTCATTATTTCTACTCAAAGGGGCTTATCTAATTAGAATGTTTTGCAAGAAGCGCAGATATTTGGTAAATGTACAGAAAATACATTTTTAAAAGTGCAGGAAAGTTAAAAATAATTGATCGAATTTGTGAATTTGCGCTTTGGCGCATCTGCTGCGTGTAAAGTTGCATCCGGATGAAAAAGAAAGTATATATATATATATATATATATATATATATATATATATATATATATATATATATATATATATATATATATATATATATATGCGCAAATGGGTCAGCGAGAGGAGCCAGTTGAAGTGGCTCGGCATCTGATCAGGATGCCTCCTGGACGCCTCCCTGGGGAGGTTTTCCGGGCACGTCTAACCGGGGGGAGACCTGAAGGTAGACCCAGGACACGGTGTCTCTCACCTGGCCAGTGAACGCCTTGGGATTTCCCCGGAGGAGCTGGCCCAAGTGGCTGGGGAGAGGGAAGTCTGGGCCTCTCGACTACTGCCCCCGCGACCCGACTCCATAAGCGGAGCGGATGAAAATGGATGGATGGGTCAAGGGAGTCTGGGAGTTGCTCTCCCATTTTCTTCTCAGGCACTTTGTATTCATTTGCTGGTAATATTAATTTTTTTGTGTGGCGAGTTAGCGCGGGAATGACAAGAAACAAGCGTTTTTCTTTCCCAGCATTGTTCCCTCACCAAAAAATGCAAAGCTGCTTTGACGTGCTGCACTTTTTCAAGCCCTTGTTGAGGTAAGCGGTTTAATATTCATGGATGTTCGGAGCCCCCTCGGTATTGTGGCTACGTTTAAGATGAGTATATATGGCCTCCTTTCTTCTCTCCTCTGTTTTTTTACTTTCCTTCTCTTGCCCATTTTTCGGGCTTGATGGACTGGGGCTAAATGGGCAGTTTTCCTTCTTTTTCAGCAGAGGACATCTTTATTCCATCCCCAGCTCACAGGTTTCCCATTCAGCTCCCCTCCAAGTAATGTCAGGGCCCTGAAAAGTGCTGCAAATCAATCTTTCATGGTGTTTTGAGTGCAATTTGACATCCATGCACTCGTCCTTTCACTCCAACAACTACAAGGGGGATTGTCCGAAAAAAATGAAAGAGAGAAAAGAAGGGGAAAAATGGGCAAGTTTGAGCTTTCTCTCTCTCTCTGTGCGTCTTTGCACGGGTATGAACTGGGGCAAAGTAACGGGAAAAGAAGATATGGGGAGTAAATACAAAAGGAGAGTTTTTCTCATCTTTTTGGAGCAGCAGAGATAGAAAAAAGGCAAGGTGAGTGACAGGGCACGAAAAAAGATTACTGTGAAACAGCTGCTTTTTATGAGCGGCCCCTCCCTGTTCCCAGATGAAATTTCTCTGCTCTTTCAATGGGATTCTTTCTCATCTAGATTGATTTACATTTATGGCATTCATGGCACCAAATCCCGGGATGGAGAAGGGTCTGGGCTGGGTGGGGGGAGATCGGGGAGGAGGTGGGCCCGCTTCTTTATTAAAGAGGAATTAAATGAATTGAATTGGGGTAACGCGCGGATTTGATTTGCTTATTTATGCATTAACCTGTGGCTTTATCTGGAGCTGGTAAAGCCGCGGGCATGTCCGCAATAGCAAATCATCCCGCTTAGCCGCTCCATTGTAAGACAATTTAAGCCATCATTGTGTCCATTTAAAGCCTATCAATTTAATGTGGATGATTGACAATTATTGCACAAAGAATGTGGTAATGGTTGGATTTCAAAGCGCTGGTGGGAAAGCGTTTGTTTGTGGAGCTTTACGCTCATAAATGAGGGAGGAGCTGCGGGAGGAAGGGGACAAAACACCGTTTGGTTTATTAGTCAAAAAAAAGTTTTAAAAGGGAAACATTAAATGGGAATTTATTTTTTAAAAAGGCTCCTATCCTAGCTTTCTTACTGAAACACACACACTTGCAGCGCAGGGTCTCCGGGGATTCTCCTCAGAGCGTCATTAAAAACAGATTAAGGTGCTGCCTCAGTGTGCTGGATACTCAGGATCAGCTTATCTGTAGCAAAGGTGAGAGCAGCACAGACCCTCCTCCCCCAAAGGGACCACTTCACCTCCTCCTCAGTGTTGATTGACAGGACAAGGAGGAGACGGGACACCTGCTGGAAGTGGAGGTGTGGGTAATTACGCACCAGGACAAAACAGCATTTTTTTTCTTCAAATATCGTTTTTAGTAGACGAACTGGGTTAAGGATCTTTTAGAAGGCAATGATAGTTTGTTTAGATGACTTTCCTCATGGACAAAAGAGGATTGTTGAAGACAAATATGGGCACCAACGAAGACGTCATCAGTGGAGGACAGCTGATCCATGTCTGGATCAGAGGAAGTTATCAAATGTTTTAGATGTGATTAAAAATCCCTAAAAATGTATTTTCTCCATTTAAAATCTGCATCTTCTCATCGTTTTACAGACGCTTTAAAATCACAAATATCACGTTTTACTGAAAGAACCATTAGATGGCCTGCTCTGTGACGTTTTAAGTCACAGCAGTAAAAGTCGTTTGGCTTTAATAATTTAAATATATCATCAAATCTGATTATATAAACTGCACTAAAATAAAATGGATTTTAAGTAAACATGTTTTAAATGGTCTAGAGGCCTTTTTATAAATCAACATAAAAATGTAAAGTTGAAATCGAGTACAAAGCTTTTAATCCTAAGTTATCAAATTCACACAAATTGTTTCAGATATAATAAAATTTCATTTTTAGTTTTTATCAAATTTTACAACCAAGTAAAGGTAAAGTTAAATACAGTTTTTTTCAGCTTTATTATAGAGTTTTGACAAAACGCCCCATTTTTTTTACGCTTTATAAAAGTTTGCTCAACGCATTATAAAATACACAAATTCCCTTTTCATAATCAAAATTTTTATGGTCCACTACACTGTTATTCAGGATTTTTTTTGCCCTTTTTTTCATCATAGCAGCAGCTTTTATCAGTTGTACAAAATAAACAAAAATACCCACAGTCAAAGTAACCTCAGTCAATGAAAGCTCCAAAATCACGAAGACGACGGCCCACAAAAGACCAGCAGGTCTGACGTGTCCACGGGGACGAGATGTTTGGGAGAGGGGATGGATCAAGGGTTGGATTTGAAAACAGCTGCACGGCATCAAAGCAGGAGCCTCCCTGCTGAGGGAAAAGATGTGCAGCGACAGAGCTGGAGGGGATCTGGAAGTGGAAAGGGGGAGGCCAGGGGACGGGAAGCAGCCAACATAAAGAGAAGAGTGCAAGAAAGTTGGTTTCTACACTTAACCCTCTCAGGCTCAAAATAAGTTTTGATAAAAGGACGAACCACCAAGTCCTTCAGGGTACTTCAGAGTTAAAAAATGCTCATGAAATACGTGTGGAGTAACCAGGTAGGTAGGTTTTAACTGTTGCAAATCTGCAACATCTGCCTCCAGAGGGTTAAATAACAGCTTGTTAACGCTTTTCTGCAAATTAATCCAACAATTTTGGGGGAAAAGAACATTATGAATGTTTCGTTCCATTTTCCTTAGCCATGCGGCGATGGGATGAAAGCATCGAAAATTCAGCACAACTTGACCACAAGGGAGGCTTGCGGAAAATTTATTTGAGTTTGAGAACTGGCAGTAGACTCTAGAAAATATATATTTTCTTCTTATAAAACAAGAAAACATACATTTGGCCTATAGATCCTCTAGGTTTCATCTGGTATTACACACAGTAGAGCTTTCAGTTTCAACACTTTTAGTAGCAGAATACAACAAAAGACATCCAACTGTTTAGAATATTAATCTAACATAAAATCATCTTCAACAGTACACGTAAAGGTAGTCTGGATGTTTTTAATACACGGTTAACTGTACACACGCAGGAAAATAAACACCATAATTAGACATTTGAAATTATATCCCTTTTCATTAAGAAATGACATTAATACCAGAATCATTCTCTATAATGATGAATCATTTATATTAGATCACACAAAGAAATAAAAAACTTAGTTAATTAAAACGTTATTAGCATTGGACTGAGTCCAGCGTCCCACAGAGTCCATGGCGAGGGCTCTGTGGGACGCTGGCGAACTGGGAGGTACCAAATAAGAAAGTTTTTGATCATAATACTTAAAACAGAAAAATACTACATTATTACACAGGTACGAATTGCAGAAGCTTAGCAGTCTTGAATAGTTTGTAGATACAGAGTGAACGCACACACACAAAATAATCTACCACTTCTTGTTTTTCTTCAGAACAAGATGCAACATCGAATTTCAAAAGAAAATAAAAAAAAAATCACACATTCACAATCTTTGAACATTTTCAGTAAGAAAAACAGAACAGAAAACAGAGGGACAACCTTCCTGCAACGCAGATCACAGGAAAAATTATTTTATAAGTGTCTATAATATATATATATATGAAACATATATATTTAAATTAACAGTCAAATATATGAGCATATATATATATACACATTGTTTTACAAGGTAGTAAAGGCAAAAAAGCTATTTGCAACATCCCCCTAAATCCTATCATATCAAATCACTGTAATAAATTATCCATGACATCTCAATTTCAAAAATAGGAAAAAAATATTATCTTAAAACTACAAGTTAAAAGTCCGTCAAAATATTAGAGAAACCATCTTTGTTTCAAAAGTGAAATAAGATATTGCACCTTTTTAAACCAGAGAACAATAAAATGACAATGGAAAAAACAGCATACAACGCACAAGAGGAATTAAATTAGAACTAGCGCCACTGGCTGACATTAAATCTGCTTTCAAACCTTGTAACAAAAATACATTTGCTGTAACAAAACATCACAGTTTCATTTCACTGAATTACGTAAAAGGAAAACATTTTAAACACACGCTTTTAAACATTTTACGACGTGACAAAACCGTATTCAAGACTGCTAAGCACATAAAAATCATCGTTTCATTTCCACATAACTAGAAAAAATAGATCATATTGCCTTTTGAAATGTTACACAACTCTTGGGTTCATTTTGGCGCTTACAATCGGAGTCAAGACAGGAAAAATAGATCAACAAAGCAGCTCTCTCAAGTCCAAAAAGGGATCCCAGATACTGTCTATTCAAAATAACAGTGTACATATGCATTTAGTAACAAATAAATGTTCCTGATTTTTTTTTTAAGAAATATTACTTAATCATACAAGTCATTCTACAGCTAGTGTTTCTCACTAAGAAAAAAGTCTTCAAGGCGTTGTAAATCTAGAACCCCTCCGTTAAAAAAGGGTCGTTTCATCCTGCGATTCAAGTCTTTAACCAGGGCGTCGTCTCTAGTGATCCTGCAGGAAAGCAGAAACGGTCAGTTTGAAGGAAAGGGTTCTGGTATTTTAGATATATGTACTTTTTTATTGTGTTACAACCAATTAGTAAGAGGCCCCTGAAACGGCCCGGAGAAACAGACACACGCGGAGTGAAGCAGGGCCGAATGATTTTAGAGTAAGTCTGGATTGAAACTGGTCAGGCAGAAACTGCAATTTCAATTCAATTTACGTTTGTTTCCAAATCAAACTTCAGCTCAAGATTCACAATGCAACATTTACAAACATGACATCATTTCTAGGGATGCATCCAAATGAAAAATCTTGGCCGAAAGAGAAAACACGAAGAGGCGGCTGAAAACCGAAACACTACAAGAAATTCTGTCAATATTTAGAACCACAACATTATGACTGTAAAAATAACCAGTTAAGCACCAAAGCTACAATACTGCGTTTAACGAGCCAAATCTAATCGCTCATTACGTTACAGCTTTACACCAGAAGACAGTGGAGATGTGTCGCTTCAATCTGAGCAACACTTTTGGGTGTTTCAGTAGAGATTTTTGGAGTTTATAGAATTGGAAAGTCATAATACACTGTAGTGTAAAGCACTTTGGAGTCCTCTGACTCTGAAAGGTGCTATACAAGTACAGGTCATTTATCATTCAAGTCTACTTAGGGTTTCTGCAGTGAATCTCGGTTCGCTGTCTCTAATCTAACACTAACAAACAGTGGAGGGACAGACTGCTACAGCCTAGGACTAGGCGATATGGCCTAAAACCAATATCCAGATATGAGGATTTCACCTCGATAATGACAAATGTACGATAACTACAGGTGTGGGCAGAAATAGAAGTTGTCCACTAGATGGGGCTGTCAAATGTATTACGTTGAGTCACATTTTTACGTGAGTCAAGGTGGTACAGCTACTTAAAGGTAAATGAATGCTGCCAACCTACACACAACTTTTCATTTTTTATTATCACATTTATTGACATGGGAAAAATCATCTCGATAAGTCAGAAATTTCAGTAACGATAAATTTTCAATTTACAAGTCCTGCTAAAAAAAATTAGCAAATTGTGATAAAGTTTATTATTTTCTGTAATGTACTGATTAACATTAGACTTTCATATATATTAGAGTAATTACACACAACTGAAGTAGTTCAAGCCTTTTATTGTTTGTAATAGTGTTGATTTTGGCATACAGCTCATGAAAACCCAAAATTCCCATCTCAAAAAATTAGCATATCATGAAAAGGTTCTCTAAACAAGCTATTAATCTAATAATCTGAATCAACTAATTAACCCTAAACACCTGCAAAAGATTCCTGAGGCTTTTAAAAACTCCCAGCCTGGTCCATTACTCAAAACCGCAATCATGGACTGCCGACCAGACTGCTTTCCAGAAGGCCATCATTGACACCCTCAAGCAAGAGGGTAAGACACAGAAATAAATTTCTGAGTGAATAGGCTGTTCCCAGAGTGCTGTATCAAGGCTCGTCAGTGGGAAGTCTGTGGGAAGGAAAAAGTGTGGCAGAAAACGCTGCACAACGAGAAGAGGTGACCGGACCCTGAGGAAGATTGTGGAGAAGGACCGATTCCAGACCTTGGGGGACCTGCGGAAGCAGTGCACTGAGTCTGGAGTAGAAACATCCAGAGCCACCGTGTACCGGCGTGTGCAGGAAATGGGCTACAGGTGCCGCATTCCCCTACAGACGGACTGCTGCTAAGTGGTTTAAAGTACTTTTTTCGGATGAAAGCAAATGTTGCATGTCATTTGGAATTCAAGGTGCCAGAGTCTGGAGGAAGACTGGGGAGGGAAATGCCAAAATGCCTGAAGTCCAGTGTCAAGTACCCACAGTCAGTGATGGTCTGGGGTGCCATGTCAGCTGCTGGTGTTGGTCCGCTGTGTTTTATCAAGGGCAGGGTCAATGCAGCTAACTATTAGGAGATTTTGGAGCACTTCATGCTTCCATCTGCTGAAAAGCTTTATGGAGATGAAGATTTCATTTTTCAGCACGACCTGGCACCTGCTCACAGTGCCAAAACCACTGGTAAATGGTTTACTGACCATGGTATTACTATGCTCAATTGGCCTGCCAACTCTCCTGACCTGAACCCCATAGAGAATCTGTGGGATATTGTGTAGAGAAAGTTGAGAGATGCTAGACCCAACACTCTGGATAAGCTTAAGGCCGCTATCGAAGCATCCTGGGCCTCCATAACACCTCAGCAGTGCCACAGGCTGATTGCCTCCATGCCACGCCGCATTGAAGCAGTCATTTCTGCAAAAGGATTCCCGACCAAGTATTGAGTGCAATAATAATTAACTGAACATAATTATTTGAAGGTTGACTTTTTTGTAATAAAACACTTCTTTTATTGGTCAGATGAAATATGCTAATTTTTTTTAGATAGGAATTTTGAGTTTTCATGAGCTGTATGCCAAAATCATCACTATTAGAAACAATAAAAGGCTTGAACTAATTCAGTTGTGTGTAAATAATCTAATATATATGAAAGTCTAATGTTTATCAGTTATCGGTTTATCAGTCAGACAATAATGAACTTTATCACATTATGCAAATTTTTTGAGAAGGACCTGTACTGCCCAGCCCTACTACAGCTATTATTAATATCGGCTGTAGAACTGCTACGGAAGGGAAAAAGTAAAAAATAAAAATAAAAATTTACGGGAAAAAAACAACCAAATGTGCAGTTCTGTCAGCTCAGAAATTGGCTTGGCTCCCTTAATCTAAAACTTGTTTTCTAAATGGTTTCAGTGGTTCTCGAGGCAAAAACTTGAGCAACTTCACATTGAACAGCACTCTGTAGCCCTCTGCTGACCAGAAACTTCACTCAGTTTTGTGGTTTGAGTAGGAACTTTGGAAGCAAAGCAAAGAGCTAAAAGCAAATTGAACATAGGTGCGGCCAACAATTCTCAGGGAGCTGAAGGAGGCTGAACAAAATAAAATCACAGACTGATGGTGACCTAGCTTGGTCGCTGAAATTGTTGCAAGTTTTTTCATACATTTTGGATCTTTATACTTCATGGCTTATTAATTAGTTGGCTCCTGTTAGCATTAGCACTTCTTTAGTGCTAGCCACAGCATGGTTGCTTACTGCAGCTGTAATTCCGCTTTAAACCAATAGAAGTGAGAAACTGAAAACTTTAGTGTTGTTTAAAAGGTGTAATATTAATTCCAAAAAACAAGCTGCAAAAGGAACCCAACATTTTATTAGGCTGTTAAATTCAAGTGAGACAAGTTGCCCGTTAGCGTCAAAAGAAAGATTGAGAATAAGATCTGGTCCTATGTTTGGTTTACACTCTGTGTGTGTGTGTGCACGCGCAAGCGTGCGTGCACTGGCCAACTTATTCCTGTTGTTGCTTTTAACACCCTCTAGTGTCCATTTGTAGAACCAAAAGCAAAGCCTATCTCCTGGCTGCGCGATCGTCTTTTTAACACCTTAATGTAACAGCTGCCACGTCTTCTGGCATTCTTTAGTTTCTACAGGAGTGGTTCATCACTAAAAGCAAATCAGCAGTGTTATGATCTAAAACATGCAGTAAACATGCTGGAAGCAAGAAGCAGCACCAGGTATGTCAGCTCCATTTTTTTTTTAAGTCCAACAGACTGGACGGGCACTCTGAAGTTGCAAGTGTTGTTTTCTGGCCACAGAGGGCGGTTGGGGTCTAAGTGACATTTCATTAACCTTGTTAAGAATCATTGAAGCACATACCGGCTCAAGCAAATGACTTAAAATATGAAAAAGGTGCTTTATTTTCTCTTTAATGGATAACCCTTTAGTTCAGATGCATTTATAACCCATATGATGAATTCAGTTAAATATGTGACGTCTGATATATAAATATGATTTTTAACTGATAACAGCCAAAACATTTAGGCATAAATCTATAAGTTTATGTTAACATTCTATTTTTGACTAAACTTTAAACAATTTTGAATTTTGAAGGAAAATTGTTTAGATCATTCAAAAAGTCAAAAAACGTAGTCAACTGAGTAACCGATTCTAAAAATAGTCCTAATAACTTGTGTTTAATTTTTTATGGAAAGGGCTGAACGACCATAAAACAATCACATTTCTGTTCCAAAAGTGTGATCCCATCCAAACATTAATACAGAAACTTAATCACTTCATTATTTACAAAAATTTGAAATTTTAAAGAGATGCAACTCATATTACACACAAGCTTTTGATTTTAATGGAGTGACTGTTTTTACCCTCCTAAAGAGATTAGCAAACATCAAAACCTCACCCCCCTCACACACACACGCAAACATCTGTGCTGTGAAATCCGTTGTGACACATGTCGGTGCAGAGCCGGGAGTCAGATCTCACCTGAAGGCCTGGGGCTGGTGTCTGCTGAGCGCTCTGGTTGAAGAAGGCCATCGGCTGCCTGTAAAAATCAACCCAGGCGTTGTAGTCTGGATTAGAGGTCTGCTGAGATCCAGGACCAGCTGTCTGGCCTGAGAACGAGAGCAAAAAGCCAAATTAAAAACCAGATATTTGTTTAAGATGTGCTGATAATGAAAAACTTCCTCGAGGACCTACCCCAGGTCTTGTTGTAATCAGGGGCAGAGCTCTGGGGTTGATTCTGCTGACCTGCTGAAAGCAAACAGATGTTTGAATCTTCCTTTCTAAAAATCTCAAAGGCTGCTTTTTGCTTTGGTTTAAAAATGCTGCTTCTACAAAAGTGTGAGGGAACTGTTATTATGTTGTGTTAATGAGATTTAAATTTAAACTTGGTTGATAAAGCAAAGTAAACTCAAGCTTAAGCTGGATGCCAAGTATTCTTTTGTTCTTGAGTGACTCTTGCCTAGCTTTTTATAATACTGGTCCCAGTCCATCTGGCCCGTCTGGGATCCATTGTGACCTGAAACCAGACACAGATAACACGACCAGATTTAGTGAGAGCAGGTTTTTGCTTCTCTTTTTTTCCTGGTCCTTTTTTTAGTAATTCTGCTTCCAAATGAATTCAACTGACAGAAAACTTAAGTGTGTCTGTATGAGAAGCGCGGTTAGTCGCGAGGAAATGCGAGCGTCTCATCCCTGCACTATTTTAGTCCCATTTCAGGTCCAATAAAAAGCTAAAACGATTTTGCTTGCATATAAAGTCAATCGGTCTGTATTATAACCGGTTTATTAGTTGCTTATTTGTGTGTGTTAATAATTTAACACCACTAGCTGCACTTTAAATACTTACTCTGGTCTTGTTGGCCTTGAGGCTGCCAGATCTGAAAGGTTGTACCCCATCCTCCAGTCATAAACATCTGAGGGCCACTGAAAGAAAAACGGTCTGTGTGAGTACCCGGTGATCGGATACTGTTAAATCTGAAGAGGAGCCTACTGTTGAGGTGGAGTAGTTGGTCCTTGGTTGTAAGCATTCACACCGAAGCTGCTGTTGCTGCTGATTCCTGGGCCCTGAAGAGGAGAAAAGAAAAGAGGAGGTGAGTGAGAGACCACACTTGTGTTTAAAGGGAGCCAACAGGCAAGGTCAAAGGGCAGGGGCGAGCGCTGATGCACTCCATTAAGTCCATTTGATGGATTCTTCATGTTTAACCTCTGGTGACATTCTGCTAGCCATCAGAACCACAGCAGCCCAGAAGCTCCCTGAACTGACATGTGTGCTCATGAATATAAGGCCAGACAATAGCATTTTAAAAGAAAAGGGTGGGGTGGACCACCTACCCCAATTCTCTCATCGATCAGCTGACGGGCTTTTTCCAACTGCTGAGGGGTTCCTCGGATGGAGAAGATGCGGACATTGGGGTCAGTGTTGGGCGGCGGGTTTCTCTGCAGCTCCACGTGGGCACGAGACTGCTCTTTGATGTTTTTGATGGTTTCTCCACCTGAAAAATGAGCAAAAGAGTTGATTCATTTCAGTTTCAGTACATGGACAGTGTCAATATTTTCTTATAGAAACTCAGTTTTCTACAAACCTCTGGGGAAAACACTGAAAAAGTAAATTTGGATGTCCGGGGTATATGCAGGAATCTCAAAATTAAATTTAAGACTTTTTCAAGACTTTTTAAGACCTTGTAAAAATTAAATTAAGACTATCGCAAAGAACTAATCAACTGTTAAACACTCATATATTGTTTTTAAATACTGCATCGCTTCGTTTTCCACTTCATGTTGGGTTACGTCACATCCGGGACAGCGAGGCTGTAGCAATAATACATAAAGCCAAGTGGCACAAAAATGCAAACCGCACGCATAGAAGAACAGTATATATATTTTTTTTTGTTTACATTCATCTATTTTTCATAGCCACGAACTCCGAGGCTGTGAATAAAGTGACAACTAAAATAACTCCCCCCAAACAAGGTCCTCAAGTGCTGCAGATGTGCATCTATTCTACAGTGGGTTTTGTAGTGACCTCTGACATTTATATACTTTTATTTTATTGAGAATATTTAAAAAAAAATTTCATGTGGTGTTTTTGCTAAATGCAAGCAATTTTCTACCAGTCCTACTGTTCAAGAGAGCTAAATATAATACATTGAAATAACTAATCATATAATGATTAGGAATCATCATATAATAATTAACTATTATTATGAAACTAATTTCACAAAACACCAAACATAAAAACATCTGAAAATATTCCAAATTCATGTAATTATTCTTAAGTAGGACCAGATCCCAACTCATCACATGTGGGACAGAGACTGCTCACTGGACGTGAAACTTTAATGTAACCAGATAGTTAAAATGTTTTTTTTTAACCTATTCTGCCTTTTATCTCTAACATGACTGTTAAATATACATACAATTATTATATAATTGATGTCTTATATATTCTATTTGAATTAAACTTGAACAAGCAAACAGCAAACGCATTAATGCTGTTTCTCAGTTCCTCTCCAGCTACCACAGCTTAACTCAGGCTGGACCTTCTACAGTGGCTCTGAGTAGCGATGGGTACCGAATTCTGTACTTTTTAAGGTACCGACCGAATTCCATAGTACCGACTAGGGCTGCAACAAACGATTATTTGGATAATCGATTAATCGGATGGGGTCTCGACACGATTAATCGGATTACATAGGGACATTTTTAAAAACTGCTAGGGAAACGTTATTTTTCTCCTTCCTTCACTTTATTAAACACACCATTATTAGAAAACAGTTCAATAGCAGAAAAACAACATGCCATCACCTAAATTGTCTTATAAGGTGTATAGACAGAGACCCTAAGCTACACTTATCTGTGACCTAAAATGCTTGGTCCAAGTTAAACAGCTTAAAGAGCAAGTCAACCCCTACCAGAGTCTAACTCCACTCCCGCTTCATGTTTGAAAAATGCAACACATGCTGTTGCCTGGCAGACCTGCTAACAAATACACACACACTCAGGCTCACGACAGCATTGTGACATCATAATGTACCAGTTTACATCATAGCAAACTTCTTAGCCAATAGTGGTGGCAGATTTAAATTAAAATACAGTGCAGAGTTTTTACCTGACAACGGCACAACACTGCCAGTTTGAGGCAGAATATTTAAATTTTAACTAAGATGCACTGAAGTGCCAAATTATTGATGACACGTGTCTGCAGCACGATTAGACACTAGTTTATTTAGTTTATCAGCAAAAAAAAAGTTTATTTGGGGGTGACTTGTTCTTTAAGGGCAATTCTCATCTGTTTTGTTTGATCTCATCTGTAGACATTTATTATAATTGGGGATGTCAAACAACTAATTTTTAAATGTAATTAAACATAGGCTGTGAATTAATCAAAATTAATCACTATTTCCAAAAATGACTGAAACAATACCAAATAAAACATAAATAAATGAATGCCATCCTCCTTGCGATGATGCCCTGGGCAACTGCCATAAAGTCACATCAAGAAATGTTGCTGATCATTCCAATGATCCCAAATACAGGGCCGGCTTTGTCGACAGGCGACACAGGCGGCCGCCTGGGGCGCCATCTGATGGATAGGGCGCAAAATTTCAAAAAAAAAAAAAAAAAGTTCATTAAATTCATGTTTGTAATATGAAATGCACTCTCTACATACTGAAAATTCCCCTTTGAAATGACATGAAATTAAAACATCAATATTTAAATTCTAATGATCTGGCTGCATTTCGAGCTCCCGCTTGAGCCACCGCTCCAATGCATTTGACCGTTAAGGTTGCCAAAGCTAGATCACGTGTGTGGGCAGCACTGTAGAAGGACTTCCTGTTGTCGTCGCGTTTAAACGTTTGACATTTTATGATGAAAAGAACGCCTAAGCCATCGGGATCAGCATTCCGAAAGCGAAGGAAGGAAGAAGAATAAAAACGGGCCCAAAGCAGAGGTATGTAGACTTTATAAGTTTTGCAAAGGAACTTTTTGCGTTAGCATTGTAGCTAACTGCCTCTCCTGTCACGCACGGTCCACGGACGGACCCTCGCTAGCTGTTTACATTCACAATACAGTATCTGTAACTTTAACCCATTCATTTTACTTTTGAATCGTCGTGTCCAGATGCAGTGAGCAGGGTATCCGCGGGTCCTTAAAAAGTCTTAAAAAGTCTTAAATTAGCTTTTCCAAATTTAAGGCCTTAAAAATCCTTAAAAATGACAAATAATCCTTAAATACAGTTTCCAAAGGTCTTAAATTACCAAAGACCCAATAAACAAGATCCTTTTGTTTTCCTGAATTTCTAGTTAGTCTTCAGCATTTTTTGTGTATAATGGTTGGCATAAGCGGAACCATACACATTCAGTTGGTTGTGAAAGGGGGCTATTTTTAGATGAGCACATTAGCTGGTTAAGCTAGTGGGAGCTTGCGCCATGGGGAAGGGCAAGTTCCCACTAGTTTAATGGTAACTGGATGGCTAATCCTACGTTCGCCACGTGGTTAGCACCGGTTCCAGGCAATAGCTGGAAATTATAGCTTAAATTTAATTTTAAAAGTAGCTTAAATTTGGTCTAAGTGGCCTTAAAAAGGTCTTAAAAAGTCTTAAATTTGGCTCCCTTAAACCTGCAGATACCCTGAGTGAGACAATGTTGAGTCTCACTGTGATGATGAAGAATGTAAGATTTTTTACTGGTTTTTGGAGCTTGATTGCAGCCTTTTATGAATGTTGTTTCAAGTTTTAAGTACGCATACAATATGGGCACTCTCGCCTTGGGCACCAAATTACCCAGAGCCGGCCCTGCCCAAATAGACTCACATTAGGCCACATGAAAGCAACTGAACCCAAAAATATATTAACCAGTATATAACTGCACTCACACAACACGCCTGCAGCAACAGTTAGGATTCCTCCCTTCCTTTTAAAAGCGTTTTTGCTTCCGAGGACACTGTGGTTGTAAAACCACATGTTAGTAGTCTGGCCCCGGTGTGATCAACCAGTTTCTGCGGGAATGTGACGGCGGAACCGGTTCGCAGCGGCGCTTACAATTTTATAGACTTTTTTTAACGAGCTTAGGGCATGTCTAGCGTGTGTAATAATCCGGGGGTTGGGTGAATCACTTTTGAAAAGTTTTTAACTTACCCGGACACCGAGCTCTCTCCTTCCTCGCTGATGATTCTGACATGCTTGCGTTTAAGACGCTGCATCATCACCGTAGTATCCCCGTGCCATGCTAAGTCTGACCTACAAACGTTGCATGTCTTCGCCTGATTTAACTGAAAATGCTCCCTAACTTTAGAAGTTTTTACTTTTTTGGGGTCTCGCTGCTTCTGCCATGTTCCTCTTACAAACACCTGCCGGCTCTCCACCGGTCTGCGCGCAACGGCGGGCAGGAGGGGAGGGGGCTTTTGGAAGAGTTGCGTAACACAACGAATCGATGACGCAATTCGTTGCCAATACTTTTAGTAATCGATTTTCATCGAATTTATCGATTCGTTGTTGCAGCCCTAGTACCGACTGAGCACTGATTCACGTCATTTGAAACGGTCCCTCGTTTCGGTACCCGTCCTTCATAACGAGAACTTGCCTAGACACCTGCGCAAGAGCGTTATGTCATCGGTCCCTGCGAGCGAGTTGTAAACAGAGCAGCGTGGGTATAAAGAACAAAAGCTAAAGCTTGGGTCCACTTCACTAAATGTGATGGGTAACTGGGTGATGACGAAACCAGCGACAACGATCAAAGTGAGACATCCTCATCTCAATCTGCTTCGGTAGGTAAATTAAATGTTTAAGATATTGTTAGCTTGATTTGTAAGCTTCCATTGCGCTAATGGTGTGTTCACTTTCTCCTCGGAACTCCGAATTTCCGACTAGAAGAACATGAACGCGCTCTAAAGTTCGGCTTCACTTTACTAAATGCGACGGGTGATTGGGTGAAGATGAAACCAGCGACAACAATCCAAGTGTGAGGCATCATTGTTTTAATCTGCTCCAGCAGCTAAATAAACTGTTTAAGATAACGTTAGCTTCCATTGCCACCGTTGTTATCAGCTAATGGTGCGTTCACTTTCTCCTCGGAAATTCTAACTTCCCAGTAGGAAAAATCAAAGAAAAAGGACGGCAAAAGGAATGAAGATACACAGTAAATTTAGTTCACAGAAAAGATGTTTGCTTCAGTTTAATTATCAGCTTATAAAACTACAAGGACGATGTTAAAATACAAACAGTTGTATGTTATTTATCGTGATATTTATCAAATATGGTTATATATTGAGAAAAAAATATATATTTTATGATAAAAGAGAATTAAAATATTAAACACTCAAAAGTATCTAAAACTGGTACCGTTAAGTAACCGGTATCGATTCCTAGGTCCCGGGAATCAGTACCGAATAAATTCAAATGTCAAAGGTACCCATCCCTAGCTCTGAGTAACTTTAGTTAGTTACTTTAAACCATCAACTGATTTTATAAATATAGACAGGCCCACTATAAAATAATGAAGGTTTAAGCAGCTTTTTAATGTTTTCACTGAATATTTGTGCTGACTTTCCACAACAGAATGATAGAAAAAGTACCAGAAACATCTTTAGACCTATTTATGTTTATTTTCCATTAATAGCATCTCATTAAGAACAGATCCATACTGTTTTGCAAGTTTTTCTTCTTGATTTCAAATCTCTTATATAACGTGTAGGGAAGACGTGCCTAAAGGGCTTAGCCTGTATGCACCTGAAACAGCAACTGCAACACCTTGTCGGTCAGAATCTTCTTTAGGTTAGGATGGACCTGTCTAGTTCTGGACAGAAAACTGACGTATCTGGAGGGGATTTTTATGATTTTACGAACTTTAAGCTCCAGCCGCAGCGAGATGTTGAAGCGACTGTAGTAGCGGTGCCATGATACCGGCAAACGCAGCGTGTTTTCCCCTAGCACCTGTGGGCGACGGTGGCACAGGAGTTAAGTGCTCGCCCCGTAATCGGAAGGTTGCAGGTTCGAGCCCCGCTCAGTCTGTCGCTGTCGTTGTGTCCTTGGGCAAGACATTTAACCCATGTTGCCTGCTGGTGGTGGTCGGAGGGACTGGTGGAGCCAGTGCTCGGCAGCCTCGCCTCTGTCAGTGCGCCCCAGGGCAGCTGTGGCTACATTGTAGCTCATCCCCACCAGTGTGTGAATGTGTGTGTGAATGGGTGAATGACTGATTGTGTTGTAAAGTGCCTTGGGGGGTTCCAGGACTCTAGAAGGCGCTATATCAAATACAGGCCATTTAGCTGTCTCCGTGACTGTGATTGGTCAAATGGCGACTCGTGGCCCACTAACAAAGATGGTTTGTGAAGAGGATGAACACTCCTCATTTTTCTGAAACTGATTCTTATAAAGAGCGACTGAAACCCAAATGAAAGACTCACCTTCCCTAAAACAAAAACTCATTGATTCACGTGAACACATTTGGTTTCATAAAAGGCAATTTTCGCTGAAAAGCATCAAGTTTGCTAATATGAGACGAACGTATTTTAAAATCACGTTAATATGAACCAAATTTAAGACTTTTTAAGAGTTTTAAGGGTCTTAATTTTCCTTTCATCAAATTCAAGACTTTTAAGACTTTTTAAGACCCCGCGGATAAGCTCAGATATAATGCCTTATCCAAGCCAAATACAGAGCGGATGCGGTCCACTTTACGTACGGCTTTTGGATGGACCGTCATTCACACCAACTGTGGTTCATGTGCTGAACGTCTCTGAATATTTGCTCCTGCAAGAGCACCAAATCTCTGGTAAACAAAGCCTCACTTTTGTTAGTAGTGATTAGAAATTTGACAAAACATTTAAAGCAATACTTGTAAAACTAATGTGAACTACTTTGACCCGTCATTAATAATGATCTTTGCGGAAACCATACAGAGTTTGGGAAGCATCCGTTCCACTCATTTGAATCAGGCACAAGTCAGTCAATAATCATTCCTTTTGAAAAATCAACACTGAATCCTGATTCACTCGAGCCAAAGAATTGTTTTCAAAACTTCTTCGGCAGCCAAAAACAGTGATACAAATATTGTCTGCAAAAGCTTTTATTAACAAATGGAAACCTTCAAAACCCAAGAAACTTTAATTTTAAGATTATCAGTGAAACTCAATAGCAAAATTCAAAATCTGCTTTAAATGTTCAGCTAAGCAAAAACAAATAACATATCTATTAGTGATGTAACTAAATATTCAAACTGAAATTTTGCAATATTTTGTGTTATGATCCACTCTTGTCAGCTAAGAACAGGAAACTGAGGCTACAATTCACACAGGCTCACCAAAATTGAATAGAAAATTAGAAAAATGTTGCCGGTCTGATGAGTCTCGATTTCCGCTGCGACTTTCAGATGGTAGAGTCAGAGCTTGGAATCAACAACATGAAAGCATGGATCCATCCTGCCACGCATCAATGGTTCAGGCTGGAGGTGCTGGTGTAATGGTATGGGAGACATTTTCTTGGCACACTTTTGGCCCCTTAGTATTAAATTATCATTGTTGCAACGCCACAGCATACCCAAGTATTGTTGCTGACCATGTCTATCCCTTTATGACCACAGTGTACCCATCTTCTGATGGCTACTTCCAGCACGATAATGCACCATGTCATTAGCCTCAAATCATCTCAGACTGGTTCCTTGAACATGACAATGAGTTCGTTGTACTCAAATGGCCTCCACAGTCACCAGATCTCAGTCCAATAGAGCACCTTTGAGATGTGGTGGAACGGGAGATTCACATCTTAGATGTGCAGCAGACAAATCTGAAGCAACTGTGTGATGCCATCATGTCAATATGGATCAAAATCTCTGAGGAACGTTTCCAGTACCTTATTGGATCTATGCCATGAAAGATTAAGGTAGTTCTGAAGGAAAATCTGGGTCCAATCCAGTACCAGCAACAAATAAAGTTGCCAATGAGTGTTTTTTCTATCATCTTCCCTGTACTGTGATTTCTGCTTCCACATTTAGTCGATTCATCACGGTAACGTCAACAAGACAAAATTGTCGACAAATTTAAAAATAGTCATTGTTTATTCTATGAAGCTTTTTTTTTCTTGCCTGCTGCAGCACGTTCTGCTGATTTCTACTAGAGGCACATACTAGTGGCCATCCGGGTCAGCTGTCCCATTACCGGAATAAACAAGACATCATAGCGAACCGGCAACGTAGCTAAAAAGTTTGGGAGCTATTCACCAAGATAAAAGAGAAGCACATGCAGTGCAAAACCTGCAAAGAGAACGCTCCTTTCAGGGGAGCACTATGATGATACACAAACGCTTTAAAAGGATGCTTGTTGTGGCCGAGGACGTCGCTGAAAGCTAATTACCTCTCGTTAGCTGCCAACATCAACAGAGAGTTGCTTGTATTTATAGCTGTAACAGTAGTGACGGTGATTTCATGACCTTCAGCACACGTATGTCCGATATTAGCTCTAACGTTAGGTTTTTTTTTAAAGTGCCTTTCTTCAACGGACGAGTTTGCTATTAAGCCAATAACACACACCTCGGCAGGCAAAGACGGACATGAGGCACCTGCGTTTTGATTAGTCATCTTGTCTTAATTTTTAGATTTCACATAAAAGATCACTTCAAACTAGAAGTTAATGATGGGTATATTAGAGCAGCTGCATCAGGTTCAATAAGCTATATTTTTTGCACAACACAATTAGTCAACTAATTGCCCAAAATAACTGGCGATTCATAGAATAAATTAATCATTTGTGCCAGCCTTAATTGTGATATAGCTATTAGAAATGTTGAGTTCACAGAGAAATGTTCAACTTTTTACTTCTGCTTGGGGATGATGTGTTCATGGAAAGGAAATGGCTTTTGTTTTATTCTCAGGTGTGAAAAATTCTCTCCATCTATTCTCACCATCGTATCAAACCAGACTTCCCATTCACTTAACTCTTGATGGTCGTACCTTTTGAAAAACCTAGCATGTGTCTTGCCACTTATCTACCATTCTCTCCTAACATCCATGCAAATCAGGAAACAAAAGACGACATCCCCCCCCCCCCCCCCCCCCCCCCCCCCCCCCCCCCGGATAGCATCAGATGCCAGCCAACGTGTGAGAAGAGCAATTACACCAGCAGGGAGAGATAAAACATATCTGGCAGGGAAAAAGGACAAAATTGAAGCGTATCCTCCTTCAGGGATATCGTTATTCCCTTACGCTTCCCATTCTCCATTTGTGTTAATTTATGAAACGAGGGGAAGATGGAGGAGTGCTTCCCGGGGTGTGTGTGTGTGGTGGTGGTGGTGGTGGTGGTGGTGGTGGGGGGGGGGGGTTCACCAGGCCTGTCCCAACATCAATTACACATTTGTTCACTTGTGCCCGACACTGATGACCCTGACTGACCCCCGAATGAAAACGCTCATCAGAAGCTCCTCCTATGGTAGCCCTCTCCTTGCTGCCCACAGACTGCCCATGGGCCATTAACTCATTGTCAACCAAATGAAACCTCTGCCTTAATGAAGCCATTATGATCTCTTCTGGTCAGACAGCAGAGAGCAATGAAGACCCTGACTATTCATTTCATGGACTGGGCTGTAGAGGAGGCAGATAATACGGGTCTGTCTTATTAATGAGACTGGTTTAGTGAGCTGCACAAAAGTGCAACTGGTGACAGCATTCAAGGCAAAAACCAAGGGACTAGTTAGCTGCTGGTCTGGAAAATAAAAGCTTCCTGAGGTATCAGGGGACAATAATGTAGTTGAAAGGTTTAGTCAAAGAAAATACATAAAAAGTCTGGAAAAACATTTTCTTCTCGTCTCCTTTAAAGAATGAAACATGTTGGTTTTAATAAAAACGTGAGCGAAAAGTCCTTTTAAATCATATTTGAAATGTGTTCACCAACGTTTATTATATACACCAAAACTGACAAAATCTTTAGAAAATTAACTTGTTTTGAATAGAGGACATTTATTTCTTTACAAATGTGATCTCTTTTTTTGACCCCCACTTAATTTCAAATCAGTAAAATCAGCTTACCAATAATTATCTGCCAGAATTGGCACTGGAACGTAATATCGGAAATGATCAGCTTCAGTTTTTACTTTAACAACAACTATACATACCATAGCGTGCACATGTTGTATATCAAACTCCTCAGCTTCTTCTCCTCTCACTTAAAATGTCAAAATATGACAGATCTGAGGAAGAGCTTTGGAGATACTTTTGTTCGTTTGGAACAACATGCAAAGTAGTAGAAATTTGCCCTATGTAGAGAGCATTTGTCAGGATTATCTCAAGGTGATTGTGATTCAGTTGCTGTTTTGGACTAAATAAATATGGCCTTTAACCATATTGGTTGTCATATTTTGGACAGATAATATTTTAAGTTTAAGCATGAACAACTGTGTCATGTTAGTTACATAAATTCATAGAAACCACCCATGCTTAGTAAAGTTTAAAATATAAGGGGAAAATAAAAAGAAATACAAAATTTCAATAGTTAACCCTAACCTGGAGGCATGTTTAAGTCAAACATCAATACTTTCTATAAGTTGCGCACTAAAATGCTAAAACTCCACCTTTAAAAAATTCAAGCGTCAGTTTCTTCTCCTGTATAAATGTGATTGACCTCACCACGTCTTAAAAGCTCCTTCCTATTGCATAATGACAAAGACCTAAATGTATTCCCATCAACTAAAAAACACCATACCAGTTAAATACCAAGAAGCAAAAATATTCTCTGACCCAAACAATCTTCTCAGAATAAAAGCTCCTAATGCGTGAACACCAGTTTTAGCGGTCTGAGGTCAGAACTGGCACCAGCAGGGTTGCTCTTATGTTCTATAGTTGTAATTAAGTCCAAGCAGGCTGGTGGGTGGCTTGATTTATCAAGCTGTGTGTGACTGAGTGTGTGTATGGGGTCAAAACCGAGGGGCGACCGGCTGCATATGGCATCGTAAAGATATTAATCACTGCACCCTTTAAGGGGCGGCTGACAGCACCCAGACCCACCGCCATCTCCACCATATTGGCTCACTTCATATGCTAATGCAGAGAGAGGGGGACGCAACGCCCAGGTTTATTTGTTTCCCTCGCCCCACTACAAGCACAAAAGCCACTTGACATTTCTATTGCCATGTTTTTATCTTAGGTAAAGAGGCCCCCGTCGACCCGCCCACCGTTGCACATATGCACGCACACACACACATGCCACCAAACTACACGCACACACACACCGCCTTCCAACGCAGTGGTCAATGACTTTTAAATAGCTGCCAATAGAGTGGGCATGAATAGCCAATAAGCTAATTCCTCTTATTCATTCGCTCTCTGCACTCTATTGAAGTGAAAGAGCCTCATTAGATGCCAGGCAGCCTTCCACATGATTGAGGGCTGTTATTATGCACCTTTAACAATTAATGTCACATTACACGCATTATCCCCGTCATTAAGCCCTTAGTGAAGCCAATGAATACCGCTTGTGCTGTATACATGAACCCTGGGGGAAAATAGGAGGGTGGCCGCAAACCCCCCTCCTCTCATCAGTTGTGGCCGAACACCAAACAGCATTCAGTTATTCAAAGCAAAGCAGCTGTCTGCAGAGTTGGACTCACTTTTAATAAGGCTGATTTGCTTTGATGAACTGTTTTATTTGAGAACGTCAACACAAGTGCTGAGTGAAACAAAGAGACCTGCAGCTTTTGAGTATTTCAGGGATCAGGAACTCTATCAAATGATTGAGTAATCAGATTTACACGTGAGCCCAAGTGAATCCATGTCTGTGATGTAAAAGTCTCATTTACTCTTTTTCCAATAAATTTGCTGTGGTCTCTAGAATGAATGAAAGGCTGGAGTTATTTTTGCTGCTGTGCTTCCGTTTCACCAGGAAGAGGCTTGTCGGAGCAACAGGCAGCGAACGATGAGAAGATTTTGAGTCTTAAGCCCGTTTCACACAGAATGCAGAATGGATGTGGCCTCGTTTCTTGATGGCTTTCACTAAGATCAAAAACTGTTTAGTCCAATCGGAGCATTCACACCAGCTGTGGAGCAGCGCAGATCTGGATGCAGAGCTCTGGAAAGTGTTGCATTATTTTTGCCTGTTTTTGTCTTATTAAAGTGTTCACAGTGTATGACAGTTCACATTATTTTTACAGATATATTTTTAAACAGTCAAGATTTCTCATCATTTGGAGCTCTTGTGGAAGCAGATATCTGAAAACATTCAGAACATAAACAAGTCAGTGTGACTGGCTGTCCATCTTGAATCCGTGCAGGAACCAGCCTGCTTGACTCATTAATACTCATGATATGCAATCGTCAAGCCTCTAATTGGCTAACAGTAGGGCTGTAGCGAAGCCTTGACGTCGACGGCTCAATTCTAAAAATTTGTCTACGTCAGATCCGGTAGTCGACGCACCACGCTCACTTGTTGCATCCTCAGGAGTTTGTAAACAGAGGAGGAATCTGCCTGTTTTTCCTCTAGTTCGCCCTCTTCTCCGCCTTCACTAACATCTCCGCCAAATACCGAAGACCCGGAACAATGTCCGTCCGCTACTAGATTCCTTTCCTGTTTTGGCCGCCTTCGTCTCCCGGCAAAAGACAACAACTTCCAGGGTCAAATGCATTGCTTTGTCTCTACCGCAGATGTAGAAAATCACCGGTAGTTTCTCCCTTCATAAAGGAGCCTTTTCAGACGTTAGGAGAGCTGTTTTGGTGGTAGCAGTCTCTCCTCCGTGCTGGTCTGTTTGCTGCTGGGTGTTTTTGGTTTATTTAAACTTGGTAACTTGAACTTAACATTGGTAAAGCTACTGTTAGCATTTTCCCTAACAGCTTCTTGCATTTGGATAAGCTGTTACGTTTTGGTTTAGAGTTAATCTTTTTTGTGGCGTAGATCTCCCTTTTATTACATTTAGAGCACATATGTCAGACTCAAGGCCCGCGGGCCGAGCATTTTTATGTGGCCCGCGAGATAAATATCAAAAATATATTAAAACTGGCCCGCTGGCCGATTTTACCGCAAAGACTTCAACTCCCATGATGCTTTGCTGCGTCAGCGCGGAGCCGACGCGCCCCCCTCCTTTGTGTTTTTTCCAGCGCCTGCTGCCGGTGTCTGCAGCTCCGCTGTCTCGGACAAACTAAACACTCCTCTCACTCAGCGCCGAGTTCACTCAGCTATTTTCTGACATTGAAGCCCAGAAACGGAGATTCTAGCCGCTCAGCAATGTGTTCACGACTGAAAGAAAAAGTTTTCCAACTAACGTCCAGACAGAGCTGATATAACTCCAGCGAGCAGCGACACGCTCAAACCAGCACGACTCTGTGGTTGCTGTCATTGTGTTTCCTCCCCGACACACAACAAGGTGGTCAAGCTGCTCAGACATGTTCATCAGCACAAACCTATGAGAGCACCTGTTGTCATCTAATGTTGTCATTATTATGATGAAGATGAACAAAACAACAGGAGTCTCCTCCTCAGCTCAGGTCAACCCCATGATGCAGGTATCTGGCTGGAACAGGTGAGCATCACAGTAAACCAGTGGAGCAAACTGAGCTTCAAATATGTTGGTTTTATGCTCTTTTTCTGCTCCAAAACATGAAAGTTAACAGGTGAGATGTTGCATTTTCATTTAAGATAAAATGATTATTTTATTTTGTTGTTGGCCCGTGAGAAAAGATTTAAAAGATTTTAAAAATGCTGATTATACCACAAGTAATGAATACCACTGATGCCTTTTATTTAAAACTGACTTGCTCGTGTGTAATTTGGTTATTCCACATTCAGTGTTAATGCAGAAATAAGTTTGTTTCCAAATTTAAAGGTTCAAAATTGCATTTATGTTGATAAAGAAAATGTGCAAATTTGCCGTCACTTTTTCAAAGTTTGGCCCTCGACTCCGTCCCAGTGTTTCATTTCGAAACCACCGTTTCGTGTGAGTTCGAGTTTGACACCCCTGATTTTGAGTGTTGTGGGTTTTCGGTTTAGTTTAAAACATCACCTTGAGTTTGGTTTAACCACCCAGTTTAGAGTTTGGACCTTTGGAGATCCTTATTTTGGGCCAGAACCCAGTGATCTTTCCCAAGTGGGACATCCCTACTTATTTGTACTTTTGTTTTAATTCCCCACAGGCAGAATTAGTTTTATTATTCCCAACCTGTGGATTGAAAGATTTAGGTTTTTTTTGTAGTTGTAAATAAACCTGATCATCATTTTAACTTTTAAATCCCGTTATTGTCCCTTCCTTTTTGCACACAAGCCAAACCCCAGGAAGGGTCGTAACACCACTCGCCTCACGCACATAAGTGACCAAAACAAAGCAGCATGGAGACACTCCGTCTCTCCAACCACCTCTCAGGCAGCAGCCTGCACTCCCATGCTCTACATGTCACCAGAACATAACCAACCGCAACACAATAAAAGCAGTGTTATACAAAATGGAAGGCTTGTAGTGTTTATTCTCTTACAGTAACAATTTATCAATTTTTTTTTAGGAATTAAGAGATATTTTGGTTTTTATTAACTGTGCAATAGAAAAATAATCATTAGATTAATTGTTTAAATAGTCATTAGAATAGTCGACTATTGGATAAAATAATCGCCAGAATAATCGTTTTAAAAATAATCGTTTACCCGCAGACCTAGCTAACAGCAAGTGGTCATGTAGTTTTAAGTGACAAATATAAGAATCTTGGTTCAAGCATTTTATGTGGCCGAGGGCAGCTTTAGGGGCAGTAGCAGCTCAGGAGGTACAGCGGGTTGTCCAGTAATCAGAAGGTTGCAGGTTCGATCCCAGATCCAACCAGAGAATGCTGCCTTTTTCAGTGCATCCCAGAGCAGCTGTGACTACATCCCCACTAGTGTGTGAATGTGTGTGTGAATGGATGAATGACTGATGGTGTTGAGAAGCACCTTGGGAGGTTGTGGATCCTTAGGAAGGTGCTATACAAATACACTTACATTTACCATTTAGTTAGATGCTGAAACAAACTTAAGAGCAGCGGTACTCAATAGTACTGCAGACCGGACCCCCTCTTTGAGGCCCTCCAGGTCATTTTGTTGAGTTGCCCTCAGACCATTACATTTGAATAATCCTGCTTTAGAGCATCACAAATAAATGTTAATTTTGCCTCAGATACACAACAGTGATTAAAATAAATAAGTGAAAATTTTTTTTTTTAAATAAATAAAACTGACGTGCCCCGATATTACCAACCAATATTTTTTCCATCATGTCTCCATTTGTTTCTGTTTCAGAGGGTGAGGGAGGTGATGTGTATTTGTTCAGTCATGTGATAGTGATGGTAATCATCTCAGAAGCATAAATGTGTGTGTTGTGTGTACATAATGTAAATTCAGCTTTAATATTTTTCATTCTATTTAAAATCTACTGATTTTAGAAGAAGCAATAATATCACAAATATCAGTTATCGGCCATAACCGTGATTTTAATATCGGATATCGGCCCAAAAATTTCATATCGGTGCATCACTATTCCTTACCTTTGCCAATCACGAGGCCACACTTATCAGCGGGCACAGCATAGGTCACCTCCTGCAGTCCTCCAGTCCCTCCCACGTTACAGTCCCCACGCCCACGGCGTCCGATAACTCCACCAAATCCATCTCGCTCCTGTTTGGATGGAAAAATAAATGTTTAATTCTGACACAAACATGTCTGAACGTTCCTTTAGTATACGACTCTACTCAAGCCATTTTTGCAAAACAATGCCGTCAATTTGCCACAACACCGTGGCGGCATCAGCGAGCCTTATTTCGTTTACAAGTGGTCAGACCGTGGCAGTAATGTGGAAAATTCAGTGCAGTTTCTGGTGATTTGACCTCCAGCTCTAATGGAGAAAAGCTCCAGGAGCGCAGCAGTTTGCCTCCTCAGCCGATTCTGTTTACAAAAGCAAAACTCACGGCCTGCATTTACTTTTATTTTCATATAGTTGCCGGCCAGAGTTCAGCAGTAGCTCTCCACGTGATCATGACACCTCCCTCTGTTGCACCAAGGCGCAATCCCTGTTTATAAGCCAGGCAATTACTGCAATATTACTACCAAGCTAGGCGAAGGAAAGCCGCAAAATTTGAAATTCACTGTGTCGCGTTTAAAGGTCACAATGTTGCAGTAATATGCTGATATGTCAGCACAGTGTGTCTTGTAAAAAGGGCTTCAGTTGGTGTCTCACAGACTATTGGATAATATCTATTATGACTAGTTGTCACTAGGATGATTTAAATTTCTTTATTTTTCTCTCATGGGACAAATTTGCTTTTGGGCTACCAAAAAAATAAAAAAATAAGTAAATAAAAAAATATATGTGTGTATATATATATATATATATATATAAATAAATAAAATACTTTACATTTTTAAAAACTTATACATGCTTGAATAAATAACATGTTGTTAAAAGGCACATATGACTTAAGTTAGAAATTGTTCTATTAAAAAAAATAAAACCATGTTCATTAAGTTATTTGCACATAAAATGATTTCAGGATCTTTATTCTCGACACTCCCAGTATGTTGCTTTAATGGTTTTAACCAATAATGGAAGAAATGAGTGCTTGTACTGGTTGAGCTTACAGCATCCTGAGTTTAGGAAAACATACTTGAAGGGAGAAAACACACACGTTAAAATGGTGTCTGTCTGAGACGGTTTTGTTCAAACAGTGGGGTTAGTACAGCAGTTGTACCCTCTGTGTTTCTGTGGGAGTTCCTGCTTTAAACCTGACAGCAGAAAAACCTACCTGAGCTGTCTGAACCAGTTCGTTGATGAGGTGGGCCGCATGGTGGCAGTGATCGGGCTGGCCCATCACCTGAGCAACTCGATCAGGACTGACTCCATCATCTGAACAATATAAAAGGTTTCAACAGTTTAAACTCTGAAGAAAAGCAACTGATGCCAAAAAAAACTTGTATAGCTACAAGGTTTCAATAAACTAATAACATCAGTCTAACCAAGAACTGTAGACTAAAACACATTGCCACTGAATTTGTATTTTAACACCTGGACTGTTGAGACACTTTCAACAGATAAACAATTGCTCCAGACAAATGAAACTTGAAGCTCCCCTGACCTTGTTTGAACTGGATCCTGACACCTGCATCACTCTGAATCTTCTTGATCATTTCTCCGTTCCTGCCAATGATGATGCCAACCGCAAATCTGGGCACAACCACCTGGAAAATCCAAACAGAATAATTCAGGATTCATTGACTTTTCAATTGCCATGAATGAAAGGAAATAAACTTGACTTTTCTGAGTTTGAGAGACTTACATCCAGACTGCTTCCACCCATTTTAGATCCAAAGTCCACCCTGCCTGCCCTGAAGTCTCCTTGGTCTTTGTCCCGAATGAGTTTCACCACAAGCTCACGAGCTTGCTGGTGGAAAAATTGTCAAACATTTAACAATTTATTTACAATGAATGATTCACATCAACCAAATTCAAATGGAAACAAAAATATTTTCATTTATTCAAAGAGCATAAAATGTGTAAAAGATGGAGGACACACTGCAGGGTCTGACCTGAACTTTGTGGGGATCTCCAGTAATTCTGAGGGGCTTGTCTGCTCCAGTGGGCATGGGGTCATCCTGAATCATTATCATCTGCACTCCTGTTCTCTCCTACAGGGGTACAATCAGACAGGCACACAAAACACAGCAGTTACCTGGGGTGCAAAACACTACTCACTCAGGAGGGCAGAAAGTTTGTCGTCAGTCAGGCGACACCAAATTTTTGAGCAAATGCCAACAATATGGGGAGGCGGTGAAAGAAAGAAGATGTTAAAGCCAGAAAAAAGAAAAATAATTACTAATAGGCAGAAATCTGCACTTTATACAGACAGTTCTGATGTAAAAATCATAAAGAATGTCATTCTTATTGATTCAGACCTGCTTTTAAAAGCAAAGATCCAGGTGGAAAACAGTAAATACTTCATAGTTTATTCATCCAAATTAAAGGTGCAATTTGTGAGAATTGTTTTGCGAAATGAACTCAAAACAGTGCAATGTCTCAATCATGTTCAATGGAAGGATAAATTGAAAGATTACACTTTCAGCCAGATGGGGGATTTTCAGTTTTTTTCCTTTCGAAAAAAACTAAACATGTTAAAATCATTTGAACAAAGTTACTGTTAGTGTTTACAGTCTGAGTTTTTGAGGCTGCGGAATCTGCAGCGAGCTAATGCAGCAAGCGCAGGCATTTGTAATTCGACACCACCAGACAAAAAGCTTCAGAGAGCCAAAGTGAACCAGAAGTTATTTCTTGTACCCCTTAGAAGCCATGGCATCATTTTGCTTTACTCCATTGTCGGGTGAAGCAGGCTAGAGGCCAACATCGAGCTAACGGTGAATGAGAAACAATCAGCTCTAAAAATATCACAAGCTACCTTTTGAATTACCAACAAGTCAATATTACAGTGAAATGTATGTGAATCACTAAAGTGTGGCATTTTAGAAGTCTTCTTCAAAGTCCCCATGTGTGAAATCCATTGAAATCATGATGAAAAATGTGACTCTTAAGCGCCATGCAGTTCAGAGAAAGTATTGCAGCTACGGTGGCTCACTCATGAGTTTGACTGTATAATCAATTTCCAACCTGTGTAGCCTAACCCACACAACTTAAAACAAGCTACTCGACCTTTTTTAAAAAGTCTTTATAATTATGACTGTTTTATCAACCTACCAGTCCTGATGGAAGCAAGCTAGTTCTGTTGTTGAAGCGGTCACGATTCACACACTGAGGAAGGGCGACGTCAGCCCGGAGGTCAGGTGTTTTGAAAAATTGTGTTCCCCTGAAATATTCTGTCCCCCCGTGTCGGGAGATCGCACTTCTGGCTATTTTCACAACATTTGTGATCAACTTTTATGGGAAAATTATGTACTGTAATAATGTCATGATTGTGATTTTTTTATCTGCATCTCCTCCTAAAAACAATAAAAAAAATACAGTAAAAACATCTCTTTTGCAGCAAGCTTTTTATTTTTTAAAGTTATGTAAAAAGATGTAATCTCACTCAATTTAACCATCTTTTATTTGAGGTAGTTTAGTCCTCATAATGGACAATAAGTTCTGTGAATTTGGAAACATTTGCTAAGGGCAACAGAATATTTCAGGGGAACATAATTTCCCACAACACCCGTTATAACCAGGCTGATGAAGGAGTGTTGGTAAGCCGGGAACATGCTGGAGATCAAGTAACCAGTGCTGACTTATCCACCAGCTAATCGTGGCTCATGGCTGGCGTGGTGGAGATGGGCATCACAAGCTACTAGTTAGCCATGGCTAGAGCCGGGGAGACGCGGTGTATGCTGAGCGTGAACTCCCATGGATTACCAGCAAAAGGAAACCAAAGTCTAAAGGTAACGTTCGAGAAGAAGCCCTCTGTGTCGGAGCGTCTCTGTAACGCGTGGAGAACTACATCGACGTTAGTAGACTGTTGTGGAGATGAAGCAAACAACGCTGACTTAGCCACTGGCTAGATGAGCGTGTTGGGTGAGACGGCAGGCTGCAGGAAGAGAGGAGACTTGAGTAGAAGGACTTTGCAACGGACACGTTGGGACCGGATCGGGAGTTCTGGTACTAGGAAAAGACGGATGAACAACTTCAGGTGAGTTTGGGAGTCAGGGACACTAATCGGAGGCTGGTGTCCAGCTAATAGCAGGTGGGGGTCTGAACATATGTGGCTTCCTTGTGTTGGACATGGCAAACTCACAAAATTTTACTTGTCTTTTGATTTGTTTTTTTATTCAAACTAACAAGTACAGCAAAGGTGTAGCTATTATTTTTATTTCTTAGTTGAAATAGCAAACTTCATGCTTCTAGGGCGCACTGCTGCCCTCTGCTGGTTCTTTCAGGTTACAGTCATAGTCCAAACGGGTAACGTGGAGCTCATATGTTTATGTTTATGTATTTAGCAGATGCTTTTGTCCAAAGCGACTTACAAGTGATAATCGGCATATTGCCCTTGAGGCTAACAACAACAATAACAACAACAACATTGACATCAGTCATGGAGAGTAGGGAACAAGGAGTGGACAGTAGAGAGGGGGGATGGGTGCAGGCAAGGTGCTAGTTAAGAAGATGCTCTCTGAAGAGCAGAGTCTTCAGGAGTTTCTTGAAAATTGAAAAAAAAAAAGCCCCTGTTCTGGTAGTGTTTGGAAGGTCATTCCACATTTGTGGAACGATGCAAGAGAAAAGTCTGGATTGTCCTGAGCGTGGTGTAGGCACTGCTAGCCGACGATCCTGTGATGACCGGAGCGGCCGGGCCGAGACGTAAGCCTTTTCAAGAGGATTCAGGTAGATGGGAGCCGTACCATCTCGGACTTTGTATGCTAGTGTTAGCAATTTGAATTTGATGCGTGCTGCTAGCGGTAGCCAGTGGAGCTCAATGAACAGAGGGGTGGCGTGTGCTCTTTTTGGCTGATTGAAGACCAGATGCGCCGCTGCGTTCTGGACCATTTGAAGAGGTCTCATATCGCGTCAGACCCGTGCCACAACCCGTGCACGCGCATTGGGTCCACAGCGCGCGTGTGAACGGGACTCGCGAGCGAAAATATACATGGCAGCGCGCGCGTGAACGGGACTCGCGAGCGAAAATATACATGGCGAGAGGTCATTTGTGCACTGAGAGGGAGCAAACTGTGTCTGTGAGCGCACAAGGATGTGCACAAGTGACAAACCTGCGTGCGCGCGTTGCCAACGAGCACACGGCAGAGGAAAACGTGCGCGCGCGGCAGCCTCTCTGCGCGCTCGGCAGCCTCTGTGCGCTCGGTTTCTAATTCCGCTCGCTCGGCTGTGAGGGCTTTTGGCACTCTGGAGGCGTGGCCTGTGGCAGATCTTTCCTGTCCTCTGATTGGTTAGTTTACCCCGCACTTTACTCTCTACCCATCTATATAAAAAAATCTGAGATTCAGCAGTTGCTGTCATAGCTCAGCTGGGAGAGCGGGTGACTCTCACTCTGGAGGATCCAGGTTCGAGTCCGGCCAAGGAACATAGAGTTGATGTCATTATTCTTTCCTAATTCCTGTGATATTATTTTACAGTTGTGACCGTTCAACTGTCATTAAACGTCTGAATGTTTGCTGGGCAGTGTTTTAAAAAGTGCACATAAGCTAGATGGTTTTAACCAGGTAAAAATAGACTTGTGGGTGTAGGTATGTTCAAGTTTAAAAAGTTCTTGCCTCATTAATGTTTTGTATATTTTTTTCAACATTTAATTGACAAATTATCCTTTCAAATAATTAATTGATGAGTTACATAATTGTCCATTTAGAATTGTTGAATGGACTGAGTCAAGTTTGGTGCACTTTATATATTTCAAAACATGTTTTTTTTTTATTATGCATATAAATAATTTTAATGTTAATTTATTGAAATATTTCTATTTTTTCATTACCTCACCCTTGTTTTGACAAAAACAAGACCTTGCTGGATAATATCACGGAGAAACTATTTGTTCACAGTACTTGGCTCAGTGAGGATCTGTATACCAAAGGAGGAGATACTCAGAAATCTGTCTGCAGATTGTTACAACCCAGACTGGAAGTGGTGGGCTGTAATAAGAAAGGAGACCAAACAGAGGAGTGGGGGGTTCAACAACTGATTTATTTAACAAAAGTAAGGATTTACTAAAGCAAGTTAGTGAACAGAAAATGGCCATCTCAAGGTTTTACTCGGATGTCCCTCAGCAGGGTGCAGCACTGTTGAAGGTCATCTGAATGAAAGCTTGATATGCAGCTTCTTTATGAAAGTGTGTAAATATACAGTGTGGTTGCCGTACATATGTTGAGGTTCTCAGACATCAGGCTTCTTTGCCCAGGCCTTCACTAGTGGGCTATTTTAAAAGTTGGTAAGGAGAAAAACCACAGCATATAGCTGATTGTTTACAAATGCAAGGAGGGGAATAACAATCAAAAAGCTTGTGTTCTTGGACCAGATGAATGGAGCGCTCCACATGCACTCAGAGATGTTATGGCTTCTGTTTCTATAACTTTACATGCAGACATTTGAGGTTTGCCAGAAAGAAAAGCTGGCCTGTACACTTTGCAGGGCACAATGTCATCAATGAAGAAACCCCTGTCTACCATGATGACCATCTCTAGTTGTAGCATTTTCAACACACCAGATTCCCAGGTTGGTCGCTGATAGTTCCAGCATACAGTGCTGAGACAAAGGTCACTGGCCTATGTGGCACAATCCAAATGAGCCTCTTCAGAGTGCAGTTGAACTTGAGGAAAATATATGACTCTGGAAGAGAGGGGAATATGGCCATTGACACCTCAGATCAGTGCAGTCAAGAAATACTGGTGTTTGGGTAGTCCTGAACGTGTTGTGATGCCCCCACCGTCTTATTGGGTTTTCATTTGTGTTTAATTGTGTTTTTCTTCTGTTGTAGGCAGCTCGTTAAGCAGCCTTGGAGGCACCTGGGCTCAGGGTGTGGTGCTGCCTACAAAGCCTACTGTTTTTCTGCTTTCACTGGGTCTCTCCTGTGTGGTGGAGAGTCCTCACTGGCCATTTTCTGTTCACTAACTTGCTTTAGTAAATCCTTACTTTGGTTAAATAAATCAGTTGTTGAACCCCCCCACTCCTCTGTTTGGTCTCCTTTCTTATTACAGCCCACCACTTCCAGTCTGGGTTGAAACAATCTGCAGACAGATTTCTGAGTATCTCCTCCTTTGGTATACAGATCCTCACTGAGCCATGTACTGTGAACAAATAGTTTCTCCGTGATATTATCCAGCAAGGTCTTGTTTTTGTCAAAACAAGGGTGAGGTAATGAAAAAATAGAAATATTTCAATAAATTAACATTAAAATTATTTATATGCATAATAAAAAAAAAACATGTTTTGAAATATATAAAGTGCACCAAACTTGACTCAGTCCATTCAACAATTCTAAATGGACAATTATGTAACTCATCAATTAATTATTTGAAAGGATAATTTGTCAATTAAATGCTGAAAAAAATAAACAAAACATTAATGAGGCAAGAACTTTTTAAACTTGAACATACCTACACCCACAAGTCTATTTTTACCTGGTTAAAACCATCTAGCTTATGTGCACTTTTTAAAACACTGCCCAGCAAACATTCGGACGTTTAATGACAGTTGAACGGTCACAACTGTAAAATAATATCACAGGAATTAGGAAAGAATAATGACATCAACTCTATGTTCCTTGGCCGGACTCGAACCTGGATCCTCCAGAGTGAGAGTCACCCGCTCTCCCAGCTGAGCTATGACAGCAACTGCTGAATCTCAGATTTTTTTATATAGATAGGTAGAAAGTAAAGTGCGGGGTAAACTAACCAATCAGAGGACAGGGAAGATCTGCCACAGGTCACGCCTCTAGAGTGCCAAAAGCCCTCACAGCCGAGCGAGCGGAATTAGAAACCGAGCGCGCAGAGGCTGCCGCGCGCGCACGTTTTCCTCTGCCGTGTGCTCGTTGGCAACGCGCGCACGCAGGTTTGTCACTTGTGCACATCCTTGTGCGCTCACAGACACAGTTTGCTCCCTCTCAGTGCACAAATGACCTCTCGCCATGTATATTTTCGCTCGCGAGTCCCGTTCACGCGCGCGCTGCCATGTATATTTTCACTAGCGAGTCCCGTTCACACGCGCGCTGTGGACCCAATGCGCGTGCACGGGTTGTGGCACGGGCCTGACGCGATAGTCTCACAGTACAGCCTGGAAGACCAGTTAGAAGGGCATTGCAGTAGTCAAGGTGGGAGATGACAGTAGATTGCAACAGGAGCTGGGTGGCATGTTGTTATGTATGGTCTGATCTTTCGTATGTTATACAGCGCAAAGCGGCATGAACGGGCAACAGAGGCAACATGATCTTTAAAGGTCAGGTGTTCATCAATCACAACACCCAGATTTCGAACTGCCTTTGAAGGAGCCAGATATAGGAAGTCATTTTGGATTGAGATATTGTGCTGTATGGATGGTTTTGCTGGGATCACAAGTAGTTCAGTTTTAAGCTTGGTTTACAGGTGCTGGCCAGTAAATTAGAATATCATCAAAAGGTTGAAAATATTTCAGTAATTCCATTCAAAACGTGAAACTTGTACATTATATTCATGCAATGCACACAGACCAATGTATTTCCAATGTTCATTACATTTAAATTTGATATTCATAAGTGACAACTAATGAAAACTCCAAATTTGGTATCTCAAAAAATTAGAATATTCTGAAAAGGCTGAATATAGAAGACACCTGCTGCCACTCTAATCAGCTGATTTACTCAAAACACCTGCAAAGGCCTTTAAAAGGTCCCTCAGTCTTGTTTTGAAGGCACCACAATCATGGGGAAGACTTCTGACTTAACAGCTGTCCAAAAGACAATCATTGACACCTTGCACAAGGAGGGCAAGACACAAAAGGTGATTGCTAAAGAAGCTGGCTGTTCGCAGAGCTCTGTGTCCAAGCACATTAACAGACAGGCGAAGGGACGGAAAAAATGTGGTAGAAAAAAGTGTACAAGCTCTAGGGATAACCGCACCCTGCAGAGAATTGTGACGACAAACCCATTCAAAAATGTGGGGGAGATCCACAAAGAGTGGACTGCAGCTGGAGTCAGCGCTTCAAGAACCACCACGAGGAGACTCATGAAAGACATGGGATTCAGGTGTCGCATTCCGTGTGTCAAGCCACTCTTGAACAAGAAACAGCGCAAGAAGCGTCTCGCCTGGGCCAAGGACAAAAAGGACTGGACTGATGCTGAGTGGTCCAAAGTTATGTTTTCTGATGAAAGCAAGTTCTGCATTTCCTTTGGAAATCAAGGACCCAGAGTCTGGAGGAAGAGCGGAGAAGCACAGAATCCACGTTGCATGAGGTCCAGTGTAAAGTTTCCACCGTCAGTGATGGTGTGGGGTGCCATGTCATCTGCCGGTGTTGGCCCACTCTGTTTCCTGAGGTCCAGGGTCAATGCAGCCGTCTACCAGGAAGTTTTAGAGCACTTCATGCTTCCTGCTGCTGACCAACTTTATGGGGATGCAGACTTCACCTTTCAACAGGACTTGGCACCTGCACACAGTGCCAAAACCACCAGCACCTGGTTCAAGGACCATGGTATCCCTGTCCTTGATTGGCCAGCAAAGTCGCCTGACCTTAACCCCATAGAAAATCTATGGGGTATTGTGAAGCGGAGGATGCAATACGCTAGACCCAACAATGCAGAGGAGCTGAAGACGACTATCAGAGCAACCTGGGCTCTCATAACACCTGAGCAGTGCCACAGACTGATCGAGTCCATGCCACGCCGCATTACTGCAGTTATTGAGGCAAAAGGAGCCCCGACTAAGTATTGAGTGCTATACATGCACATTCTTTTCATGTTCATTCTTTTCAGTTGGCCAACATTAGAGAAACAAACATTTTTTCATTGGCCTTTGGAATATTCTAATTTTCTGAGATACCAGATTTGATGTTTTCATTGGTTGTCACCTATAAATATCAAAATTAAACGTAATAAACATCGGAAATACATTGGTCTGTGTGCATTGCATGAATATAATGTACAAGTTTCACGTTTTGAATGGAATTACTGAAATATTTTCAACCTTTTGATGATATTCTAATTTACTGGCCAGCACCTGTATGCTTGACGCATTCACTTTCCGCGCGGTGATGCGGCTCGCGGCTGGAACGCGCTTCACAACTCGCAGCGTTTATGGTTTGTGCGGCTCGTCTCTGCGGTGAGCCAATATTCTCCCTAACTGAACGGGGCAGCATGGAGCTCTACAGCATACATCCAACACTACACCATAGTAGAAGTAGAAATTACTGTTTACAACACGGCATTTCAGCATTTTTAAAAGCGTTCTCGTCTTTTCCGACAGTGCGAGCTATTTCTCTCCAAGAATTATTAACAACATGTTGATCACGGTGATCTCTGAGAGCTGAATCATACAAATGTCTGTATTTACGAACCTCTGCCGTGCCGGTCCGCCATGTTTTTCCGCGTCCGTCCGTCCGCGTGGTTAGAAATTTTCCGAGGTGCGCATTGCGGAAATCTTGGGCCGTGCGGAGACGCGGTGGAGGGGTGTGGTTGTTAAAATGACGCAAAATGACGCAACTTTTCCGCGCGGAGCCGTGCGGACCTCGCGGACGCGTCAAGCATAAACCAACCTTTAGAGCGGTTGAGTTGGAGATGGTGGGATTTCATCCATTTTGATATGTCAGAGAGACAGTTTGATATTCATGCAGAGACAGTGTGGTCGTCCGGTGGAAATGACAGATAGAGCTGGGTGTCATCTGCATAGCAGTGGTAGGAGAGGCCATGTGATCGAATGATCTCACCCAGTGAGGTGGTGTATATGGAAAAGAGAAGAGGTCCTAGTACAGAGCCCTGGGGGACTCCTGTGGCAAGATGGTGCACGGTAGAGGATTGTCCAAGCCAAGATACACTGAATGATCGT
Source organism: Nothobranchius furzeri (assembly GCF_043380555.1). NCBI lineage: Eukaryota > Metazoa > Chordata > Actinopteri > Cyprinodontiformes > Nothobranchiidae > Nothobranchius > Nothobranchius furzeri. The sequence goes on from NC_091746.1 coordinate 54,625,600, forward strand.
CCTGTGAGGTATGATTCAAACCAGGCGTGTGCTTTCTCTGTGATGCCCATGGTAGAGAGTGTGGACAAAAGGAAGCCATGGTTGACAGTGTCAAATGCTGCCGATAAGTCAAGCAGGATAAGCACAGAGGATTTGCCTGTCGCTCTAGCTTCTTTTAAGGATTCCGTCACTGCTAACAGAGCAGTTTCAGTGCAGTGGCCCTTTTTGAACCCAGATTGGTAAGGGTCAAGCAGACAGTTTTGTGAGAGGTATTCTGTGATCTGCTTGAAAGCCACCCTTTCAATGATTTTGGACAGAAAAGGGAGGAGAGAGATAGGTCGGTAGTTCTCCACATGATTTGAAGGAAGAGATGTTCTTTTAGCAGCGGTTTAACATGAGCATGCTTGAGAGAGGTGGGAAATGTACCGGATGTCAGTGATGCGTTGACCACATGTGTGACTGCTGCGGCTACTGTAGGAGCAATAGCTTGGAGCAGCTTAGTCGGAATGGGGTCAAGTGGGAATGTAGTAGGGCGGCTGCACATGAGAAGCTTGGACACATAGTTCTCAGCGACATGGGAAAAAGAGGAAAATGAAGCAGTAGGGCTTGAGACGGTTGGGCTTGAAGGAGTTTGTGGTAGTGAATGTTCAGGAGTGGCCAGTTGAGTAAACTGTTTGCTTATAGCTGCCACTTTGTCAGTGAAGAATGAACAGCTACTGGATGGTGGATGACCATCGAGTGTCAACCACAGTTTATGTATATAAAAATTTATAATTTCAAGTTGACAGGAATATTTAGAATTGATGTTGGTGAGAAATATTAGTGAAAAAGGACAAGTTTGTGAACTGGAAACACAGGATTTGATGGTAAACTGGCAAGAATATCACACACTGGGTCTTTAACAACGAGAGTAGTCAGGCTGTAAACACGACAACGGGTCATTTTCGTGTGCTATTTTAAGTGAGCCTATAAACGAACCTGCAGTTGCTTAATAGTCTCCCCTCCCTTGCCTATGACCAGGCCGACTTTGTTGGCAGGGATCAGGATCTGTTGGATGGAACTGTTGCCATCCATGTCGTTGTGGAAGCCTGGACCATACCGACACTGCTCTATAATCTCACTCAGGAGCCGCTTTGCTTGACTGTGGAAAGGAACGAAGACCAGAAAAAAGTTATTTTTCAACAACTTCACACAAATCTGTTGAGCAACAATTCTTTAAGACAAAAGTAAATTTAGTGAGCAGGTATTTCTGTGACAGAGCTGGATGCAAACAGAGCTTTGGGTTTGTGTCCCATTTCACAACAGAGTAAACTTTACTATTCATTTGTGCCTGCGACTGCGTGAATCTGTCACATGTGTTAGGACTTACTCAATGTTTTCTGGGCTCCCAGTCAGTGTGCAAGGTCTGTCCAACATGCCCCCGCTGTCTACGAGAAAAAACAAAACAAAACATGAAAATCATCTCCATGAATACAAGAACATGTGCTCAACAGCCTAATTATTTCTTTGTACCAAGACAGAAATTATATTGTGGTATCGAAACTATCATTACAAACAAGTACTGGAAAGGCAACAAGTGCATGAACCAACTAAATAAAAATAATAATATTTGGCTACACACATTTTCCAAAATATGCATCACTATATAAAAAAACAGTACAGGTTAAAATTGGGCTGCATTAAATCAAATTTATTTTCTGTTGGGTTTAACCCACTGTGTCACCTGGTAAAACAAGCTAGCTTAAACATATTATTCATGTCTTCTAACAACGTTCTAACATGGTATAGTTACAAATATATTGCAGAGATTAAAAAATAAATAAATAAAAACAAATAATGAAGCTTTCTTGCATTTGATTAAAAACTTCAATAACACGACTCGGTCAGACTATTCGGGTGTTGGTCTCACTTTACCACATCACTTTGGCTTTTACCAGAGCTCTCCACTCATTATGCGCTCGCACATTTTTCAAAATAACAACTGGTGAGAGATGTTCTCCGCTCAGTGCTGGGAAAGGAGAAACAGCTGGCTGCTACCACTGCGAGTGGCGTTTACTGTGGCGATACCGATTCACTTATCAGGCAGACGATGATAGCCAACAGGAGGGGTGAGAGTTCTGTGACTGCTTGAAAGCTAGCTAGGTTTACAGATTTGCCATTGCAGCTATAACGGTCGTGGTCGTCTACTGTTGTCGCCAATTTTCTGTCTCTCACTCGGCACTGTTCTGGAGTGTTAGACGAGGTGGCTGATTAGCCCACGTCCTGCAACAGTGGAAAGAAGATATATATATCTATATATATATAGAAAAGTTTGGTCTCACTATTTCATCATCCCAGCTCTAACGATCAACGATTGAAATCGCTATTTCCATCAGAAAGCATTAAGACCCCCCCCCCCCCTCACACACACACACACACAAGGGCTTCCATTTGCATTTAATTCTTGAAGAAGAAATGTTAAACCTCACCTGAAGCAATCTGGATCTTACAACCTGATTCTTGTTGTATTCTTGAGATTTGTTCTCCTCCTTTTCCAATAACTGAGGATGAGAAAACAATTTAGAAACCAAAAATGCAGCAGTAGGAAGAAACAACTAATGAAAAGGAGACACTTACTGAATCCAACCATCTTATCAGGCACTTGGAAGTCTTCTGTTGTAAAAGCCCTGTTAGACAAATGTAAAGTTAAAACTAATAATCATTATGTTTTATTTATTTTCATATGCAAATTCATCTATTTAACCCCAATAAATATCTTAATAAAATGCGAAACACTTAATGACAAATTCTAGCTTATACATGTCCATTTGATTTTACAAAAAAACTGTTGAGTTTCAAGCATTAAAGTGATAAAACATAGCATATGTACCAAAAAAAATGAAAGATTTCACACTTTTAAATGGTAGATGGCCTGTATTTGTATAGCGCCTTAGGGTGCTACAACTTTCAGTCATTCACACGCTGGTGGGGATGAGCTACGATGTAGCCATAGGTGCCCTGGGGCACACAGACAGAGGCAAAGCCTGCTGAACAGTGGCACCACCAGTCCCTCTGACCACCACCAGCAGGTATGGCGGGTTAAGGGTCTTGCCCAAGGACACAACAGCAGCATTCTCTGGTTTGGAGTTATTATCGAACCTGCAACCTTCCGATTACCTTCCTCCTGAGCTAGTGCCGTCCCTTTTAAGGTGTGAAAGGTCTAAAGGGAGTATGTCATTATTTAAATTATAATGAAAAAAATAACAAACTAGTTGGGAAAATGTAGACTGATCATTTTTGTGCACACAAACATAACAAATTAACCTCCAGTCCTAACTTAGGCAGAGATTAACTGAAAATATACAATGTGCAACAAGGAGCATTACAGAGTGTTTTCTCTCACCTTTGATGTACCATTGCACTGAGATGGTTCCCTACTGAGAAAAACAAATAAAAGAAAGTAAAGCAATTAAAATGTGAGAAATACTACAACAAGGCTTCAAACATTTTAAATATCAGCTAAAAGATGGAAGACTGAGTCAGTGCTGGAAGGGATGGGAACACATGGACATGAAGCTGCCAATTCTGCATGTTTGAGTCTGACCCGCAGCAGGAAGCTTTCACCAGCATGGAAATCAGACCCACAAGTGCACGAACGAGCGTTTCAATCAGAGCGGCAGCCACTGGGTCACTGACTGCTGGTCCTGAATTGAATTTTGACAGGTTGAATCAAGTGAGGGTCCTGCAGGGTCACTGGAGGATGTGCAGCCATGGACATTTGGACTTGAATTGATATCTTACAGGTTCAATCAATTTTACGGTTGTTTGCACAGATTTCACTTCTTCTGGAAAAAGCTATGGGGTTAAAGCCTGAGAATGGAACAGCTATGAATACAAAAAGGGGAGGTGTACTGACTTCATACAAGACTGTCTGATAGTGTGAATGAGTGTACTTTCATAGTTGTGTAATAATCAAACGCTGACGGCCAACAGCAACGCAAAAGAGTAACCATTTCTGTCATTTCTCCAACTGTGTGACAACCTTGACTGAGAAAAACTAAGGACAAACTCTTGTCAACAACAGTGCATCAAAGAAACCTAAACTCGAATTGCATACAATTTTCCTATCCATGTATTCAAGGCTGAACTGTCATACAAACAACTATGACAAGATAAGAGGAGGATGGGGTAAACGACTACCGTTTCCACTTTGTGAATATCAAATGGATCAAACATTTGCTCCAAGTGTGAGGCATAAGAAAAGATTTTTTTCCTACACCAGTGTCATACATAATACTCCAAACTACACAGCTCTCTCTTCAAAGAGTAGAGCAAATCTGAAACACGCACTGATAAATCCAAATCCTATTTACGCTCATTTATTCAGTAGTACACAAAAATAGTGTTGTGCAATATTGAAACTGCTTCTATGTACTTGGGGTTTATAGATGGTGACTAATTTGGGGAACACTGGTTAGGTTTTCACAAAAGTTAAACTTCTAAAACTACTTCTACAAAAGACTGGACCTGAAAAACAAACCATGAGAGCAATCAAGGTTTCCCCATAGATTTATAGGCCTGGCGGACAGGCAGGCAAAGCCTCATATTTATATTTTTTTAAGGAGTTTTTAATACACCAAATTAACATTTGAAATGTTACATTTAGCACTGAAACTAGGCCAGGGACGACAACAAATTTTGCTGGACGATATATTGTCCAACATATTATTGATGATAAACAATATTGTCGACATTATCGAGACCAAAATTACCACTTATGTAATGCAAATAATGCAAGTACACCCTTTAAAATGCAATAACTAAACCTTTATTTAACTCACTTAAGTGATATATTTTCAGCAGTAATGAAGCGTCTGAGATCCGTTTGTTTCCTTTGAAATCGTAGAGATCTACATTATTGATTGTAGACATTTTCTGAAAATACCCATCTCTAGCCTCCTTCACAATTTAATTCCTGTAAGGGGTGCATTCATCCTTGTTCTTTATATCCATCCTTTTGAATCTTGTTCTGCTTTAACTTCAGCTGCGGCTTCCCCAAGCAACGCGAGTCATACACCTAAAATGGCGCCGGGGGGGGGGGGGGGGATATACCGAGGCTGGAATCATCATCCCAGCCCTAGCTGAAACGAATATTGAATTGATTTGATTAAAAACTCCTCAAAACTTTTTTATTTTAGTGATTCAAGGCTTTGCAAAATGCGCACACCGCAGCTGAACTCTTATTTACATAAGACAAATTTAACTGGTGCACAACTTTTGTGATCATCAGCACAGACGAGGAAGATGGAAAAAACGATAAAGGCCAAAACTCTTGCAAAATGCAAAAGCGGTCCTAAGTTTGGAACCATTTTAAACTCAGAAGAAGTGAAAACGCGGTTGAGTGTCTCCACTGTAAAATGGACTCCTCTTACCATAACAGCACAAATTCAATCCAAAGCTACTTGAACAGGAAACACCTACAGTCTTCAGCAAGCCTCAGGAGTGAATCTGACTAGGTAGACTAATGCTCATGATGCTAATGACGCACTAATGAGCGCACTTTTCATTCCATTTTCAGTGGGGACTGGAGTTAATCTGTTTACATAAAACTAAGACTGAATAAACTCTATAGAGGAAACAAAATTCCCCGGCATTGTGTTTTTGTAGATGGCTGCAGTGGTGTGGAGACCCACAGCTAATACCTGGAGTCGTGCTGTTGCTGCGTCGCTGCATGCTACGGTAGGCATCTTATGACCCATACAGGGGTCAGGAATACTTTCCATTATCGGAATTGTATTATTATGGGTCTGGTAAAACCATATTTCAATTTTAATCTTCCTGACAACTTAGGACCATGTGATATTCCAGTTTGACTTTAATAACTCTGCAGAAATTCCTGAAGTAATTCAGCCAACCCTCAGCCAATTTGTGCTTGTTCCTTTGTTCCTGTTAAAAGGGAGTTTTCCTCTCCACTGTCACTGCATGCTTGCTTAGTATGAGGATTGCTGTAAAGACTCTGACACTAGTCAGTGACTCGATGTAATCTGCTAGGTTCCTTCTATAGGAAACTTTTTACTGATTGGCTTAATGAACTGACCTGTATTGGAATGTTTATTGTGTGAAGTGCCTTCACACGACTCTTGTCGTGATTTGGCGCTATATTAATAAACTTGAATTGAAATTTTATGCATCAAGAGGCACTACATTTAATCAAGTATTTTCATAAACTGTTTTCATGAGTATGAAGATGCTACACAGGATAAAACTGCAGCACCAAACACTACAAACAAAAAAGGTGTAATCAAGACTCACCTCCATTGTCTAAAGAACGTTTTTGTCCCCCAAAACCGTAGAGGGAGGGGTCTATGACTGGACAGGAGCTGTTCATGGTGGGCATCTGGTCTCCTCCCATCTTGGCTGCCATCTGGAGACGACACAGCAGGGCAGATTAAAACAAGAGGTTCAGTGTTTATATTCTCTGAATGAGGACCCTTTCTCAGAAAAAAATATTGGAAAACCCTTGACTACAAGAATAACTATCTCCTTTCTTCTTGTTTGCATAAGGGCATCGAGTTTTCAGAAAAGTTTGGTCTCAACAAACTACCCAAAGCATGTGGAGAGATCATCTTGACAACAGCTTTAACACTTTTTGTTGTGTTAAGGCAGCATAAGCCAGTGTGCTGTAGCCCTTAAAACATATGTTGGCCTTTTAATGCATTTACTGAAAAATAAGAAATAGCGCCACGAAAGTTACAAAAGCCATTTCCACACCCAGGATGTCCACACACAGTGTTGTCATCAGTAAAAGAGTAAAATCAGACAAAAAGGAAAAAACATCGATGGAACAAATCCCTTATTTCTATTTATTTACCTGATCTGGGAAATGTTTTGACTTTCTTTAGAATAGATGCGCCTTAACCTTAAGTTTTAGTGACTAACGTATACTAGAAAAAATTTGCGAAACAAATCATGATTATCCAAATTACATCTGCTAGTTAACCAGACAAAAATCAGGGTTTTTTTTTTTTTGGTTCCACCATGGCTTTTAAAAACAAGGACAAGACTATGCAAACTGTAGTAATAATACAATTATTTATGTAAGATTAATTTGTCTGGTGTCCTGAACAAGTATTCTGGATTGACAATAGCTTTCACACACACACACAGGTAAAAAGCAAAGATTCTTTCAAACTAAGGTTGAGCAATAAATAGGGTTGGCCATCGAGCATCGATTGGAACCGGGACCAACTGTTAGTTATTCCTGGAATCGTTTAAAGTTTCTTATTTTGATTCCTAGTTTCACCCGGCTGAACTCGTTTTCTGGGGGAAACCCTGCTCGATTCCCTCCAACCTGATACAGCCAATTAAACAACAGAAGATTTGATTTCGCCATGGAACAGAACGCGTTGACGGCTTTGCCGCGGGTCGCCTCCCATGTGTCAGGTAATAAAAGTGACAGCGACGAATTTCGCAGATCGCGGTCATTTGTCGCCTCCCGTGTGTCGAGCCCATTACTGACAGCAGCTACATTTGAGTTTCACTTTCTGTCCTGACTGAACGCTGCTGCAGCATGGAGGTGTAGTTCTCAGTCATCCTGGACATGATCATTCTGAGAGTTTTAGCTGAAAACAGCTGGACGTTTCTGGATATGTTGGAGACATTTAGCCTCTCATCTCAGAGGCTTCTTCCACACTTTGGTTGTGGTCAGAAACAAACACACTGGTTGTGCTGCAAGTCTTTTTTTTCCCTCCAAAACATGTTTTTGTCTAAATGAAGGTGATGTTATTGTTCATAGAATTAACATTCATGTTGAAGTTAAGATTATTTCATCAAGTAGGACCTATGGTTAGCTACCTCAAGTAAAACATGTCATGTTTTGAAAGAACCTGAATTGGGAATCGATAGGAACCGGAATCGAAACAAGGAATCGGAATCAGAATCGGAATCGTCCAAAATCAAACGATTTTGCCCTAGCAATAAATAACATTCTAACCAAGCCATATTAGTCGGTCAAATATATTCATGCAGAAGACACAGCGTTTCCCTTACATAGGCGTAGCCGTGGCCGGCCGCCATGGCTGAAATCCCAGCCTACAAGATCCCAAGTTTAATAGATTTTTTTTTGTGCCGTTTCCCGAAGAAGCAGCGGGAACTACTCTGTTGTTGCTTGTGATCACAGCCGGCAGGCAGCAAGGAGGAGGAGGCAGGGCAGGGTGGTTACAGCTAGGGATGAGACACGGATAAAGCATTTTTGACAAATACGAGCATGAGACGAGTAAAACTCGTTAATATCTAATCGTGCTGAAGGAAAATCCTCATTGGGTAACTGACTGTCTTCACGCTCTGTGATTGGCCAGTCACATAGAGTGCCCGCCCCTCCCTACACACAAAACTCTGCAGCCAGGAGCTCAGTCCGGCCCGTGCATCCACGCGCACACACACAGACAGTAACAAAGCTCTCTATGCATGCTTCACTGTTGCTCACGTTTCTTCAGTACTCCCTAGGTTTTCTCCAGCTCACCTCTTTTTCAGTTGAATATTTAAAAGTTACTTTATTCGTAACTTACGTGGTGCATTTGACAAGACAGAGCTGGAAACTGCTTGTGCGTGGGTCGGTCACTTACTCCTCTCTGGTCATTTTTAAAAAAAATTATTTTATCTCTCTCTCACTCACACCTTAACATTGTTTTGTTTAACTGTGTGTGGGAAAAATGCCAACAACATTAGGAAAAAATCAGTTTAATCAAATTAAAATAAAAAATATTGAAAAGTTGTGTCTGGTTCTAGTATTTCATATTACCTAGTTCCTACTGCATGAGTTCAGATGTATTAATTAATTCATGCACTTAAATATTGATGTTCTGATTTTATTGAAAAACGTGTTCTTTAATAATTCATTTACTATTGTGATCAAAAATATTTAATCTCAATTCTAAAGGCTGCTCTGTAAATAGTTTTCAAATAAACAATACACATAGCAACTTCTGATCAATCCATATCAATTTCAGATTCAAAATAATGTACTGATGTAAACCACACCCACTAATTTCCAAATAATAAGTAAGAGGTGCATTCATCTGTATCTCCTTTGATCCACATTAGTGATATTTTCAACACCGGAACAGTGAAGCAAACAGATTCCTGAGTTTGTTAGTAATTTTATTTATTAGGTGCATCTGACCTGTTCCATTTTTCTCTGAAATGAGATCAAATCAGTGCTTCTATGAGTTGTCTCCTTTCTAGAAAAAACACTAGAAAATTTTACTTTATTATAATATTCACTGAAATGCATTTTGATGTTCTTAACAAATTAAACGAAAGATACTGGTCAATAATGCCAAATTTGTGTTTCAGTCATTTTTATACTGGCTTAAAAATATTTCATTAAGTCTGCTAAGCAGGGGTGTAGAACATTTTTAATAGGGCCAGCCCAGTAATGACCTTGGACCAAAATAAAGGGGGGGGGGGGGGGCTAAAAGTTTTTTTTCCAGACACCAAGAAAAATTTAATACCAAATCCTCCCTGCAAAGTGTGTCACAGAGTTTAAAAACAAAAATTATTCTTGTGCAAATATTGGTGTATTCACCTTTAATACTAGTTATTAAAATGCAGCAGTTGCTGGATTGGTGCAGTTCAAGGTGGAGTGCATCAGATAACACAATATTAACATTCCATGTACATGTGGCCTATATCATATCTTTCACAATATTACCAGTAATTATTTCTTGTCCAGAGAGAAATCTCATGTTAAGCAAAATTCATGTTGTAATTGCATCCACTGAGGATTACGCTCACATGGGTCATGCACGGTGGAGGCATTAGTCATTAGGGCAAAAATGGCTGGAATCTGACAGTATGGACTCATATTAGAGATCGCATTGTGATGACTCAGACTCTCTGGTTGATCTTTTATGGGTATTATTTTCGGGTAACTGTTGTCTGTAACCCACACCTTAAAACGCTTAACCTTTTCAACAGAATCACTTGTAACGAAGCCTAGCATAACAAAGCAGCAAAAACCACAACCGGAACAACCTCTCCCGCCCGCTGAACTCACCTTCACAATAAACCGTTAAATTATTCAAACCGTTTCAACATGTTTGAGGTAAATTGGCCACTAAAGCTCTTCGTAGATGTATTCTGATTACACAGGGGAGGGGTTTGGGCCATCTTTCCAGACAAGTAGGATGGATATATGGTTATTTTTCAAAACACAGAAAAGGTTTCTCTTTACCTTGCTGACAGTTTCGTTCACGGCAGCAAATAAACCGACAATGCAGTTAAACAGAACTCTGTTGGCAGCCACTAGGGCTGAATGATCTATCGTTTTTGGACCGAAATCGCGATTTCAAACAGCACGATCACGTTACCGTCAAAGCTGCGATTTTAGCGGTTTTGACTGATCAGTTGTGTAACTATGTTTTTACATCCATGGTTTTCCCCTGTGATATGGCCGCAGCAAAAGCCAGCACGAGGGAGGGGGGTTGGGTGTACCGTCCACAGCCAAGCCCAACTCAACAGCTGACAGAGCTGCATGTTCAGGTTATTTTCCCCGTTTTATGTTCCCACACTCAGCGCTGCTAGAGCCGATAAGAATGGCACCATAGGAGAGTAAAACTCATTCATTTTAAGCAAAACTTAGTTTTACTAAAAATTTTTAGTTTTACTTTAGTTTAACTTGGGCTATTTGCAGAAATAAAAACTGGTGAGTAGTTTATAATCAGCATTTTAAACATAAATTGAAACCGAAGCTCAGAGAGGGAGAGTCTTGCTGCTGCAGCATCCTAAAGGTGTGTTTTCATTGGTCGGTTGCAAACAGGAATCGTGGGTTTTCATGCAGTGCTCGAAGGCTTTTTGAGGCCGATTTGGTCGTGAGACAGCTCAAAAAACTGTTGCAGAGCCGGTCACCCTGTACGTTCACAGCAGGGTGCACATATATGCAAATCACCCTGACCGTTTTCTGACACAATTCTGCTCAGGACGAGGGATTTGGCAAAGACGGCCAGAAATCGCATGATATCGGCATTAGGCTCTGGATGGCAAATTATATTGTAGTTCAATAATGATAAGTAATGTGTGTTTCAACCACACCAGTGATGTAATTTGAGAGTTATCAGCTTGTAAAAGTTTTTAATTAGCATGACTACAAATCAGACATCGGCACGTCGCATAAATGAAATCACCACAGAATCTAGTCTCCCCTAGCGTAGCTGTTACTTACCAAATGGCCACATTTACGATGGTTCTTTCCTCCTGAAGCAAGGATTTGAAGTTCTCTGAACTTACAACCATTTTTCCTTCTGTTTTTCTCCGTGTCTGGTTCGATGATGTCAATTTTGTGAAGCACATTTGTAATCCTGGACTTATTTTTACATAAAACCTAAATGACTACCCACACACACACACCCGTTTGAAATTAAGCACGTTCTTGGTATCAAAATGCATATTTAAAATTCACAGACATCATATGTGAAATCCATGGCACATAAGCGGACTTAGAAAATAGCATTTTTAGCCCCACGGACTTCCATTAATATTTTTTTTCATTCTTTTTGGGACCCATGGTCCAGAAGTAGATGGGCGTGACTTAGGCTCCCTATGTCAATTAGGGCTGAAACGAATCTAATGACTATTCATTAAATTGTTCGGTTAATCCATGCTTTCGTTCTTTTTTAAACACAGAAACAGTTTTGTTTACCTGTTTGTAGCTACAGTTTCGCCGACGGTTGCCGGCTTCTTCAGGCTGACGCTGATGGTGGCGCGTCACTTCCTTCTCCGTTTATCTGCGGGCAGTAGAGGACGTTGTCGCCCTCTACTGCCCGCAGATAAACGGAGAAGGAAGTGACGCGCCACCATCAGCGTCAGCCTGAAGAAGCCGGCAGCCGTCGGTGAAACTGTAGCTACAAACAGGTAAACAAAACTGTTTCTGTGTTTAAAAAAGAACGAAAGCATGGATTTAGAAAGACACAGCAAGAACACACCTAAGTTGTTCGGTTAATTTTTTACTGATTTGAGGCTTCGTTAAATGTGCGCACCACGGTTTGAACACATTTTACTGGCATACTATGCAGTAATCTAGGTGCAATGGAGGAAAACAGAGCAACCAGCAAAGACAGAAACCATTGTAAAAGGCAGAAACACTCCAAAGTTTGGGATCAAGACTGTAGGGTTGGGCATCGAGCATCAATTGGAACTGGTTCCAACTGCTGGTTTTTCCCAGAATCGTTTAAAGTTTTTTTTTTCCCGATTCCTAGTTTCGATTCCTAGAATGCAGACGGAAGAGGAATCCGCAGCCGATCTCCGTGAAAAATAAACATGAACAGCAGATTAGGGCTGCAACAACGAATCGATAAATTCGATGAAAATCGATTACTAAAAGCGTTGGCAACGAATTGCGTCATCGATTCGTTGTGTCGCACAACTCTTCCAAAAGCGCCCCCCCCCCCCCCCCTTCCCGCCCGCCGTTGCGCGCAGACCAGAGCAAGTCAGATCAGCGCGAGGGAGAGCCGGAAGATCAGCGCGAGGGAGAGCCGCAGATCAGCGCGAGGGAGAGCCGGCAGATCAGCGCGAGGGAGAGCCGGCAGACTTGCGCTGCTGCGAACCGGTTCCGCATTGTCGCGCAGCGATCCAGGCAGCTGCTTCCAGCGCACGGTCCATTCTCAAAGTGGCGCAACCAAAAAACTATAATTAGCACACGATCGTTCATGTCCGCACATGTTCTCTATTTTCTGTCTTATTTGTGCCTGAAGCTCGCTACTGCGGAGCTCATCACCTGTGCTGTGGTGATGTCACCTCACGCAGCATCGAAAACGCGCTCTGCGCTTTTCGGTCAGGAGATCCCTTTGATCTGCTCAAAAGTAACTGATGAGGTGAAAAGGTAAGAATCCAGGCAACAGATTTTCTGGAGAATTATGAGGAGATGCAGGAAGATGAGAGACAGACAGGACAGGAAAATAGTTAAATAAAAACAAGAAAACAAAACAAAGTGTTGAAAAGTCAAATGTAGGTAGATTTATCTCCACGACACGTTTTTACCAGTAAAAAACAATAAGTTATACACATGTCATATTTATACATCTGATACAATTCAGATCACCTTCAAAACTCAGTCACACACCCAGGGCCGTTTCAAGACATTTTGGGGGCCAAGGCAAAATGACCCCCCCCCCCCCCCCATAACTGGGCTCCCCAGAAGCCTCTGTGTAATCCATGCCCTCTCCAGGAGTGTTAGTTATACAGTGTTTATAAAAGCCCCTCAGACATTACTGACATGTTCTAATATTATCAGATGAAAAACTAAATTATCAGACATGCTGTCTCATCTGCTTCTTTTAAAAACTTGCAAAAAGTAACAAAACCATTTGAAAGCCACTATTTGTGGATTCTCTGAAAGTTTCCATGGAGTGTGTGACAACTTATTTTTTCATTGATCCTATCGTCTAATCTCACAGCTGAAACAAGCATCCTTAATAATCTGTGCACAGGAAGCTTACCGATGCTGTAGTAAAACAAAAGGTATAATAATTTATTATTAATAAAACCTTGTTGCAGCACTAAAGCAGAAAAATTAGATTTTGCATTAAATATGCAAAATATTTACATATGAATAGTTTTAGAGCCCTTTAATTGGCAGAATCTGATATTAATTTAGTTCTTACAAAAAAAATGGGTCCCAACATGGTTTGTGTGGCGTTGCCATAGTGTGACGTCATAGGCACAGATCCCCTGTCCTCTTGTTTGGAAATGGAAATATGGTCACCCTATATTAAACAAACTATCCACCCGGGCTTTTGCGCTGCACAGAGACGCTTCGCTGCCTACGACTGAATGTCAGTTGAGAGTCAGTCTCATGCAGACTGACCAATGAAGAGAGGGCCTCAAGTTAAGACCCTCTCCTCATTGGTCAGTCCACACGAGGTGGGTCAAAGGTTACTCTGGGCGGGTTACGTGTTGTCAGGCATTCAAGTATTGAGTATATTTACTGCATATTACAGTAAAATATTCTGTATGTGACCACATTATGGTGATCCTTGGGTCGTGATGATGGAGCCCTTGAATATTGTTGCCCAGGGTACAACAAAGTGTTAATCTGGCCCTGGTTCCGCCGTCACATTCCCACAGAAACTGGTTGATCACACCGGGGCCAGACTACTAGCATGTGGTTTTACAACCACAATGTCCTCAGAAGCAAAAACGCTTTTAAAAGGGAGGGAGGAGTCCTAACTGTTGCTGCAGGCGTGTTGTGTGAGAGTGCAGTTATATACTGGTTAATATATTTTTGGGTTCAGTTGCTTTCATGTGGCCTAATGTGAGTCTATTTGGGATCATTGGAATGATCAGCAGCATTTCTTGATGTGACTTTATGGCAGTTGCCCAGGGCATCATCGCAAGGAGGATGGCATTCATTTACTTTTGTTTTATTTGGTATTTTTTCAGTCAGTTTTGGAAATAGTGATCAATTTTGATTAATTCACAGCCTATGTTTAATTACATTTAAAATAAATATTAACAGATGAGATCAAACAAAACAGATGAGAATTGCCCTTAAGCTGTTTAACTTGGACCAAGCATTTTAGGTCACAGATAGATGTAGCTTAGGGTCTCTGTCTATACACCTTATAAGACAATTTAGGTGATGGCATGTTGTTTTTCTGCTATTGAACTGTTTTCTAATAATGTTGTGTTAAATAAAGTGAAGGAAGGAGAGAAATAACGTTTCCCTAGCAGTTTTTAAAAATTTCCCCATGTAATCCGATTAATCGATTAATCGTGTCGAGACCCCATCCGATTAATCGATTATCCAAATAATCGTTTGTTGCAGCCCTACAGCAAATTGTGATCAACGCTTTTCAGAGCTGATCTCACCAGCTGTCTGTGTGCAGCACCGAGTCCCCTCCCCCCACCCTGCATGCAGCGGCCAAATATAAACAAACGTGTCTGCGTCTTCCAGAGTTTTACACCGTAATGTAAATTTTAACTTCTGCAGCGAAAAATGTGGCGTAGAGGAAACTTGTTAAATACGTCAACACAGTGGATTTAATAGAAGCTTTAAAGAACAAACTCTGGACTGTGTGAGGTGAGTTTGTCTCACTGCAGAAGTAAAAACACACTGAGGTCAGCAGTCAGACACAAGCCGCTCACCAACGTGTGTGGCTTCTCTGTGGTGGACCACACCTGCTTCTGCCACAATAAATAATAATAATTATTATTATTATTATTATTATAAATAACATTTAAATTTCCTTTTTGAACTATTTCTGTTGAGTTTTAATGTTTAAAATCTGTTAGATTGTTACTGACAGCTGCTACGTTTTAGTTTCACTTTCTGTTCTGACTGAATGCTGCTGCAGCATGGAGGTGTAATTCTCCGTCATCCTGCACATGATCATTCTGAGAGTTTTAGCTGAAAACTGCTGGACGTTTCTGGATATGTTGGAGACATTTAGCCTCTCATCCCAGAGGCATCTTCCAGACTTTGGTTGTGGTCAGAAACAAACACACTGGTTGTGCTGCAAGTCTTTCTTTTTCTCTGAAACATGTTTTTGTCTAAATTAAGGTGATGTTAGTGTTCTTTAGGGCTGGAGGTAAACGATTATTTTTAAAACGATTATTCTGACAAATATTTTATTGAATAGTCGACTATTCTAATGACTAGACAATTAATCTAACAATTACTTTTCTATTGCACAATTAATAAAAACCAGAAAATCTCAAATTCCTCAAAAAATTGAAAAACTGGTACTGTAAGAGAATAAACACTACAGGCCTTCCATTTTCTATAACGCTGCTTTTATTGTGTTGCGGTTGGTTATGTTCTGGTGACATGTAGAACTTGGGAGTGGAGGCAGCTGCCTGAGAGGTGGTTGGAGACGGATTGTCCCCCTTCCTGGGGAGTTTGGCTCGTGTGCATAAAGGAAGGGACAATAATATGGGATTTAAAAGTTAATTAAGGTAGCGCGACTTGGGTTGCGAATGACCAGTCACCAATTCTTAGAATTGTGTGTACTGAAACTCTAATTTCCCTCTGGGATGAATAGGATCTCTGAATTTGAATTGAAATTGAAAATGATGACCAGGTTTATTTACAACAAAAAAACAATCTTTCCATCCACAGGTTGGGAATAATAAAACTAATTCTGCCTGTGAGGAATTAAAACAAAAGTACAAATAACTAACGATGTCCCACTGGGCATAGATTACAGGGTTCTGGACCAAAATAAGGATGTCCAAAGGTCCAAACTCTAAACTGGGTGGTTAAACCAAACTCAAGGTAGGGCTGGGCGATATGACGATTTTAGACCGTTTTACGATCTACACATCTGACGGTCTGTCATTTTTGAGTAGGGTTGTCACGGTATGAAAATTTAACCTCACGGTTATTGTGACCAACATTATCACGGTTTTCGGTATTATCGCGGTATTTTTTAAACGGTGTTGCATATGTTCAGAAAGCATTGATAGTCCTGTTCTACACAAACTGAAATAGTTTAGAAAAGGTTTAACAGTGTTTATTAAACCTAAAATAACACAAAGCCTTAGCAAAAGTGCAACTTTTCACAAGTAAAGGAACAAATAGCTTATTTTTCTGGAACATGTTACAGTAGTCAGTGCAGGTTTAAATTATACAAATCCAAACATTCAAAACATAAACAATATGTAAACAAATCAAAGAAACACCACTTGTTTTCTCATATACTTGTTTTCTTCATTATCAAAATGAAAATCTAAAACTCCAGTCCACACTTGACTTGAGCACTGTACAAGTCAACCTTAAAAAATATGTATTTAAAATAAATAGCCACTTTAAACAAATTACTAAAATAACTACTACACTATGTAATCAAATCCAAATGTTCAAGTATAAATGGCATTGAATAAGTAAACAAATCAATGACAAGGAACTAATTGTATATTTCTCTTCATCATCAACAAATAAGATGCTTCATCCAGCAACAGGGTGTCCGTGACACGGTTTAAATGCTGGCAGAGGACGCTGCGGCTGCAGTATATAGTGACTCGTTGCGTTCTCCCTCAACCAAAAGTCCTCACGTCATGCATTTAAGCTAAAATGCTAATGTCAACTTACCTTGCACTGGCTCTAGAGACGTGGGTGATGGTCACGCAGATGTGCCATTCGATTCGAAGTGTTGCTGCCTTTTGCAGACACTTGTTTCCTGCACGTTCTGCAAACGGGATAGCCGTCTTCTATTAACTGTCCCTCAGCATTTTTCAGAAATCCAAAATATGCCCATACTTCCGATTTAGTCTTCTTTGAGGGCTGATGGATGTCCTGGGCGCTGCCGTCTCCTCCTTCGGCCATTATTTCAGCTTCAAAGTTTTGGTGCCGTTGCAAATTAAAAAGTGCGTGTGCGCGCCGCGGGAACTTCAGCTGAAGCGACGGTGGCTGGTAAGGGTCATCGCGCCGAAACCGCGGCCACGGTAAACCCACCGAGATAATATAGTTTTTTTAAAAACTGGACGGTTATTTTTATTGTCAACTTTTTTACCGGGGTTTACCGCTATACCGGTTACCGTGACAACCCTATTTTTGAGAGACCTTTTTATCACGATTCACAGCTCTGCTGTTGAAATTCTGCCTCTGAATGAAAAGGGAACTTACCCCAGGCGAATGACACGCCTTTGTTTGACCCTTAACCAATCAGATTGAGTCATAGTAATATATTAGTGCCCCGCTTGTTTTCACCTGTGTGAACAAACATGGCTTCGCCGCGGCTGAGCGACAACGACGTTTTCGTTCCGAAGAGGAACGCAGGGTTTCCTTAGCGCGCGGCGCTAACAACTTAGTGACGTGACATGTCTCGGAGAAAGCTTAAAAACACGTTGGACACTTCTTCTGAAGCAGGAAAATAACACTTCTTAAGCAGAGCACGACGTCGCCTCGACTCGTTCACCCTCTGCCGAGCCGGACTGAGCTCGGTCACTGGGTCGTTGGAGCTGCCCCGTGACTGCCTGATGGAAAACCAGCGGGTTTCATCAGACTCGTAGTTTCTTGTTTTTGCTGGGGACCCCCTGTATTTTACCGCTCCCTCCTGCAGTCTTCCCCTATTACAATTTAAAATGATTCTGTAAACTCCGTGTATCAACAGAAACAATCTCTGCCTCTGCCAGCTGCAGTAAATGTAGTTTCCAAATAATAAGAGGTGCATTCATCTGTGTATCTCCTTTGATCCGCATTAGTGATGTTTTCAGCACCAGAAAAGTGAAGCAAAGAAAGATTCCTGAGTTTGTTAGTAATTTTATTTATTAGGTGCATCTAACCTGTTCTATTTTTCTCTGAAATGAGATCAAATCAGTGCTTCTATGGGTTGTCTCCAGGGTCCGAAATTAACACTCGCCAAATGCGAGTAAATTGCTCCATTTGGCGAGTAAATTTTTGAGTTCTACCTGCCACATGGCGAGTAAATATTTGCACCAAATTAGTCATGTTTATCAGTCATCTTCCATGGATTTCTGATACTCCTCCCGCCTGCATGCAACTTACACAAACGTACGCGAAACGTGAGCGCCGCATCCAACGTCATTTCCACCTATCCCATTCAATCAGTCTATCAAGTTAGCAGTTAGCTTCGTGTTAAAACTAGCGGTGAAATGTGGCGGTTTTTAACTGGAGTGAGCCAGCCTTCCAAAAGATAACTCGTCGAACTGGAAGAAAAACCACCAGGACCAGTTGCAACCAGAATATTTTGTGAAAAGTGGCGAACTGGAGGTGGCGGAGTCGTGAGACAATGGCTACATTATGATGGCCACGTAGCGTTGCTGCCTTTCACAGACAACTGGCCCTCGGCATTCTTCAAATATCCAAAAAATGCCCATACTTCCGACTTTGTCTTCTTTGAGGGATAATAAATGTCCCGAGTGCCGTCTCCTCTGGCCATTATTTCAGCTTTAGCTTAAAGAAAGTTTTGGTCATAAACAAAAAAGTGCGCATGTGCCGCCGGCAACTACAGCTGATACGGTGGCTGGTAAGGGTCACCGCACCTACACCGCAGCCACGGTAATCCACCGAGATAATATATTTTTTTTAAAACAAGACGGTTATTATTGTCTACTTTTTTACCGGGGTTTACTGCTACACCGTTTACCGTGACAACCCTAGCCCTGACACACTTTCAGATATTCTCATGGTGCAGCTGTGTTCTCCAGAGATCAAGGACTATGACCCAAATGAGGCTGTAATGCTTTGGCACAAAGAC
The DNA here is from genome assembly GCF_043380555.1 of Nothobranchius furzeri. Classification (NCBI taxonomy): domain Eukaryota; kingdom Metazoa; phylum Chordata; class Actinopteri; order Cyprinodontiformes; family Nothobranchiidae; genus Nothobranchius; species Nothobranchius furzeri. The sequence continues at coordinate 54,644,772 of NC_091746.1, forward strand.
GGTGTCAGAAGCAGGAGGCCAGACTTCATGGACAGAGAAAACAAGGAGTCTGACTAGATTTCAATGAAAGAGTTCATAAAAACATCTCTAAAAATAAATAAATAGTAAAAATGACAAAAGAGTTGTTTCCCTTATTAATTGATGTTTTAATTATTTTGTCACTCTGTTTGGAATCAACATAATATAGAATTACATGCTTTAGGTAGATCTAAATCATTTAGAATTTTGGCCGGTAAAAAATATGCTTGGCCGGTAGATTTTCATCATCTACCGGCCAACTTGGCCGGTGAGTAAAAAATTTTATTTCGGACCCTCGTTGTCTCCAATCTGCACTGGAAAATTTTTACTTTATTTAGAGACTTGTTGCAGAAAATATTCAGAATGCGCAGTTTTTTGCTACCACAAGCGATCTAAGGTGCAGCCGCACATCAGAGCCGTATTTGAGCTTAACTATCCACTACATGAGCAACTGGGAGCTACATAGTATTTTGAACAAGTTAATGTTTGCACAATATGTTTGCAATTGACATGTTTGCACTTTAAATATGTTTACGATTTTAATTTATGTTAAGTTACTTGAAAAATGAGAAAACTGATTTTTGTAATTGTTTCTCAGGACTTTTATCATCTCTGGTGTGAGTTTAAAATATAAGTATGTTAGCACTGTGTTGATTATCCCTAATATGAATAAATGTTTATTTATTCAATGTTTCTCTTCTTTAATTCGCAATTGAAGTTATGCTATTCATGGATAAAAAATCATGATAAAATCGAAATCGTGATAAAATATTAGAAAAATCGTGATATTCTATTTTTGCCATATCGCCCAGCCCTAACTCAAGGTGATATTTTAAACTAAACCGAAAACCCACAACACTCTAAATGTAATAAAAGGGAGATCTACACCACAAAAAAGATGAACTCTAATCCAGAACGTAACAGCTTATCCAAACACAAGAAGCTGTTGGCGAAAATGCTAACAGTAGCTTTACCAACGTTATGTTGAAGTTACCAAGTTTAAATAAAACAAAGATACCGAGCAAACAGACCAGCACGGAGGAGAGACTGCTACCACAAAAACAGCTCTCCTAATGTCTGAAAGAAGCTCCTTTATGAAGAGAGAAACTACCGGTGATTGTCTACATCTGCGGTAGAGACAAAGCAGTGCATTTGACCCCGGAAGTTGTTGTCCGTTGCCGGAAGACGAAGGCGGGCAAAACAGGAAAGGAGTCTAGTAGCGGACGGACATTGTTCCGGGTCTTCTGTATTTGGTGGAGATGTTAGTGATGGCGGAGAAGAGGGCAAACTAGAGGAAAAACAGGCAGATTCCTCCTCTATTTACAAACTCCTGGGGGTGCAACAAGTGGGCGTGGTGCGTTGACTACCGGATCTGACAGACGTCATTGACGATTCGCTACAGCTCTATTGTTCATAGAATTAAAATTCATGTTGAAGTTAAGATTATTTCATCAAGTAGGACCTGTGGTTAGCCGGCTCATGTAAAACATGTCATGTCTTCAAAGAATCGGAAATCAATAGGAACCAGAATCGAAATGAGGAATCTGAATCGTTCAAAATCAAATGATGCCCAACCCTAATCAAGAGTTTATCTACAGGTAGATTAGCTAATGCCAAGCTAGCCTGTAGCACTCTGACGATCAAGTGGAGTTCAGAAAAAGCGTAATGGTTGTAAATAACTAAGCTCCACAGAAGTAAGAAAAATCCCCACCATCCCATTTATTTGTGAATGTCTGCAGCAGTATAATGGAGCAGAATTGTTGTACCTAACTGGAGTCAAGTTGTTGCTACTGAGAATCAGTGGTGCTGCACCACACCTGAAATTGTAGCGCCACAGCTATGATATCAAACCCCCACTCGCTCTCACGGCCAAAGCATGGCACCAAAACATTCCGCGCGATAATACCCCGTCCTCGCTCTCATGGCAGTTAAACTGTACGCGAATGTAAACGTAATGTATATGTAGACAAACTTGTTGATATATGTAGATAACTATGTAGATACATAAACTGGTTTATATTCAGTACAAGTTAAATAGGTTTTTTTTGCCTCTGTTAGTTGAAAAATATGAGAAAAGCCCCTTGAAAAAATATTCGTTAATTAAATTGCAATTGCGATATTGATAAATAGCTATTAGATTTTCCTAAATCGTTCAGCCCTACCTTGCAGGTGTAAATAAATAAATAAATAAATAAATAAGTTTATTCAACAAGGCTCTGTTATGACAATGATATCAGGTTTCAAATTTAGTTTGCAATAATGTTGCAGTGTTCGTGAATGGATGAATCACACAACACAATCAGTTATTCACCCATTCATACCTGGTAGTGATGAGCTACATTATAGCCATAGCTACCCTGGGGCGCAATGACAGAGGCTAGTCTGCTGTACATTGGCGCCACCGGTCCCTCCGACCACCACTAGCAGGAAAGGTGGTTTAAGTGTTTTGCCCAAGGACACAGCAACAGACTGAGCAAGCTCAAACCTGCAACCTTCTGATGATCGGGTGAGCACTTAACTCCTGTGCCCAGGTCACCTTTTAAAACCAGGTTACAAGTTTACTTGTTTCTCCACAAACAACAACAAACAAATATGTGCTTCAGCATTCAACTTTAATCATTCCAAGAGGAAAAACAGCAAGTTAAAGCTTTAACAAAAGCTTGTTTGTGATCAAAGTCAGATGATGCCTCAACCACAGAGTAATTACCATTGGTGCATTTTTGAGCACCTCAAAAATGCATCTGTTTTTCTGGCAGTGTGTTCCACTTCTCATTTAAAACTACAACAAAAGTGCTATCACTTGTATAAGGCATAGAGAAAAATACATCTACTTTCAAAAGAACCCACTTGCCAATCTCAAGTAGACTCCCACAGTCTGCAGAAATGGACATTTAAGTCTTCTGCATGAGAGTGTTTTCTATTCTGCCTTAATCTGTCACCGCTCCTTTTACACTAAAGTATAGCATTTCAGAAAATTACACTAAATTGGCATGTGTACCCAAAAATATGCTCATGGAAATTAGAGTTTCCCTTCACCTTCAGGGGTGATTATCTACTTCAGAATGCCACTGGGGGAGGCGAAGCTGCAATGCAAATAGACATAAAAGAAAGCAGGTGTGAGGCAGACTTTACTGACCTGTGTCTGCAGCCACAGATACGGTAAGCAAACTTTATAAGGGAAGTAAAGTGAAGTTGATTATGAGTGTACAATGTTAATGCTGTTAATGCTTTGTTTCTAAAAACTGAATTTTTTTTTCTCCAAAAACTAAGGCAGTGGGGTGCCAAAATTAAAATAAGGTGTGCCTGTTTCAGGAACTAGAAATGAGCCAGATCATAGTTGAGGTTCAGACGATAAGATTTAGTCTTTTTTCCTGGTATTTGGAAAACAGGCCTTGGATTGTCCAACAGCAACGCAACTCTACCACCAACTTGAACTGCTTTGCAAATAGGGCTGCAACAAATGATTATTTGGATTGTTGATGAATCGGATGGGGTTTCGACTCGATGAATCAGGAAAATATCAAATCAAATAAAACTTTATAAAATGCTTTTCATACAAAAAAATGTAACTCAAACTGCTTAACAGATTAAAAAGACCCCACGTATCCCAATGCCGTCAGCTAAATTACTTAATTAAAAACTTCTAGGGAAACATTTTTTCTCTCCTTCCTTTTGCTTTAATAACAAAACATGATTAGAAAACATTTCAATAGCGTGCTTAACAGGCTACCATCTAAATATATACATAATTAAACTATGATCAGTAAAATTGTATGCATTTCATTAAAATGTTCAGTAGTAAGCTACTGGAAATGTTAATAACATTTATCTCATTCACTGCCATTGACGACTTAAGTCGTCATTTGCATTTTTTTACTGTGTGGGCATCGGAACGAGCCCCCGCACTGTGAGAACAAACATCTCAGCTCTAAAGCCAATCAGTGTACGTCACACGTCACATGATCAGGAAGCAGAAAATCCATGTGTTAGGAAATCATTTTGGGCCACTGCTGTAAAAAAAAAAAAAGTGAGGCGCGAACCGGAAAAGCTTCTGCCGATCATAATTCAACAACAGATTATGAAAGAACGGCTAAAGCTCGAAACGCGCAGATTCATCCTGATGTAAGAGGCAAGTCTCTGCTTTGTTTTGGCGTCGACATCATCCTAATGCGCAACTTTCTGTGAATCTTCAACAGTTAACACGGTGAGAAACGGTGGCAGCGAAGGGCCTTACCGATCAGGAAACAGCTGGCAGCGAATGCGTTAATATCTGCAAAAAATGTTATGGTGACATTTATTGTGTACGGTTAGGCAATAATCATGTTTAAATTATGTTTACAAATGGATGCGTTTGTGAATTACATGCTACAGTGGCTTGCCACAATCTTGCTGCGGTGTTTAGCAGAGCAGACTCGATAGTAACGGAAGTGGTTCTACTCCATAGCGTTGCAGTCGGCTAAGAATAAACAGGATAGTGAGGACTTTTCTTCTGCTGTAAGAGTTTAGATGCTCTCAGGCCTAGTCCACACGTAGCCGGGGTTTTTTAAAAACGAATATCCGCCCCTCTAAAAACTTGCATCCACACCACCGCGTTTTAAAAACAAACTGTCCACACGTACCCGGATAAATACGTTGTTATGGACATGCCAGACCTGTAGGCGGCAGTACTTCCCCCGGTCTTAACCTCGTCCTTCGCCTGTGGTCTTCCGCAAGGAGCAGTAATTCCGCTTGCAAAAACAAACAAGCAGAAAGCGCTTGGACAATTGATGGATTGGGTAGTGACATAGCGCAGCTCTGAAGGCTTCCATGATGTCGGCTAGTGTAAACACAGGTCGCACACGTGATGTCAGCATTTTTTGTCGCGGAAAGTGACGTTGCGGACCTTAAAACTCCGGTTTTGTCTGTCCACACACAGACACCCAAAACGGAGAACATGCAGATCTTCACTTTGGCCTGAGTTTTTAAAAAGATCCGTTTTCGTGTGAAAAAACTCCGTTTTCGTGTGGATGACAGGCCAAAACGTAGAAAAATATCTACGTTTTGGCAGATCCCCGGCTACGTGTGGACAGGGCCTTAGTTTCACATCCATCATGTTTTTTCAGAACCCTACGTGATCATGAGCCTGCTACTTGCTAGCATTAGCTAATTTACTCATAGTTGCACTTTTCATCCCAGACCGTTTCTGCTTTTGTGTCTTTGCTGGTTTCTGTTTTTCTCCACAGAACCTTGATTAGCTCACTGTGCGTCAGTAAGCAATTTACTGTTCTAAGTGTGTTGACCCCCATCAAAACACCGGCTTTCTCTCTCGTTCTGATTTGCCTCGGTCTGCTCTGTTGCCTCCTACACATGAGCTGCATGTATTGACTGAGAAAGGTTGCACAACACGAAAAAAAGTTACACAATAAATCGATGACGAAATGCGTTATCGATTTTTATTGATTCAGTGTTGCAGCCCTAGACGTTGATGTTTCATCTCCCCAAAAAACACAAGCTTGAAGGACTTCTGTTGTGTGGTGGAGTTCCTAATGCTAACAGTTAGCTTCTACTAGTTGCAACATTCTCTGCGGTTTCCTGGATGCAAAAACAACAGCCTTCCCCATCACGAGTCAAAATGGGTGCATCTATTTTCTACCAGAAGCTAACGCAGGAAATAGGGTTAGACTATTTTCGTGTTCAGCCTGCATGATGACCTCAGAATGACCAGTTAAAATCAGAAATAATTAAAAAAAAAGATTTTTTAATGAAGTACCACTTTAAACAATTGAAATATTAACAGTTTTCTAACGGCCTTTAGCCTAATTTATACTTCTCCCTCAGCTTCGCAAGGGAGAGACGCATACGCACTGACAGACGTTTTGCTTTCAGACTTCTCCGTCAGCTGGGGGTTGTTGCGAAACAATTCCCCGCCAGGACAACAGAGGGCGCAGCGCTATTCTGAGGTATACTGCCACCATTACAGTCACGTATCCAGTTCATGATAGTGCATTTACATAGTTTTAACATATTTAATAAACTTTTGAATGTGAATAATGTGTTTCTCATTCCACTCCACCTTTTCATGTGATAGGCACCTCTAAACCCATAGTTCTCGTCTTTTTATCCATGAATAAAACACTTGCTACACATCTTTGTACTCCTTCAGCCACCTCCTGACCGGTCACAAGCTTGCTTTCTCGGTCTCTTTCGACTGATAGTTAAAATTTGGGCACGTCTCCACTCCCCATCGCGCACCAAGTTGGGTGAGTCCGTAAATGCTATTTTTCAATGTGACGTATATCGGACTGGTTTTTCTAAACCAAGCATTTTCCTGTCTATTTTATATCAGCAGCCAATGCAGGAAATAAGGGTAAAAGACTATTTTCACATCCAGCGTGCAAGAGTGACCGATTATATTTTAAAAATATATTTCTCAGAGAACTTGGTGTTTTAACTTGTTTTAAATCTATATGTATCTATATTATACTTGTTTTCATGTCTGTTGTGGGACAATGTGTGTACTGTAACCTGCCTTAGGACAACAGATTAAACTTAGCTACTGAGCTAATTCTGACATATTTACACTGATATTCATTGCCGACTTGATTAATGCACACGGCCTTAATCAAATAAAATTCAATCAATCCCTTATCAGGGGTGTACTAATCCTCTAATACAGAAATCTGAATAGTGTTAGATCAGTTTATAATGGTAAAACAGGAAAGGGTTGTGAAATGCAGACTGATTTTTGCCCTGTATTATATGTTTTTTGTCATACAGTAATGGAAAACTCCATGTGAGGTCAATAGGAGGTGTTGAGGGGGGCTTAGTCAACCAATGACGTTACAATATATGGCCTAATTCCAACACTACTGCGAGAACACGCAGTCACACGAGATAGCTGGATAACGACGGTTCTGAACATGTTTTTGTCATTATTCGCTACACAATATGCAATACGTTATTAGTAAAAGAAAGAAAACAACACGTCAGTGCTGCGTAGTTTAAGCTACCTAGACATCACCTTAACCTGGGAAACTACTAGTTACATCGATGCTGACTTATAACTTTAAGCCAACAGCTGTTGGGACTTTGTCTTTTTAACTACACGTGTTTTTAACACAGAGATTCACACTGTAAGGCACGCAAGTTTAATTCGTAAGTTAGCAAGCTAAGCTAACTGCAACTTCAGCGACTTGACAACAGGTTGCAGCGTACCGACTTAACTTTATAAAGTAGAACAAACTTTGACAGTACAAAAAAACTTCGTTTCATACGCCGCACATGACTTGGTTTGTCCTTTTGACGGCCCTGACACCGAGTTAAAGCGTCTTCCGTTCGCTGTAAACTTTAATCTGTACGCTCAGCTACGCCGCCGTCTCGGCTGCTGTTAGCATGTTAGCTCGCAGGGTGCATGGAGGAGTGTTTATGGTCCGGGAAGACTCGAGCCAAATCTCGGCCCTGCTTCGCATCCAGACACGCTGTTTCAGGTCCGAAAGCAGATCATATGTCTTCGCAGATAAGCATTTTACCTGTCGGACTCGGCGTATCGTGTCTGCGAAGTCATCTTTCGTTCCTGGCTGAGCAACCGAGGCCTGTCCCTGAATCAGCTCCGCCATCATCATCATCCACCTCGGCAGCTGAGAGCCACACTTAAAAAAAAAAACGACACACGTGCCAGGCTAAAACTCCGCGAGCCTGCTGATCTCGCGAGTTGATCCAACAACACGTTTGGAACATATGGAAGCAAACGCCTTGTAGCCTCTAGCCAGAATGATAGAACTCATGGATTTGGGTATTATGCAACGCTAAACCTACATATTCCACCTGTCATTAGGATAAATTGTATTTAATAAGTGTTTACAATTGAAATCTAATAGTACTGTGCAAAACATGTCTGCCAAACGTGTTGTCTTTGTTGTTTTGTAGACTGAGAAAAGAAAATGGGAACATTGAAAAAAAAAGTCAATTTAGAATGGAGTCTCTTTATGTGGCTGCATGGAGGCGCAGTGGTTAGCACTGTTGCCTCGCAACACGAAGGTCGCAGGTTCGAAACTCGGCTGTGGCCTTTCTGCGTGGAGTTGCGTGTTCTCCCCATGCATGCGTGGGTTTTCTCCGGGTACTCCGGTTTCCCCCACAGATCACAACATGCCCTATAGGTTAAAATAAAATTGTAAGTCGCTTTGGGTAAAAGCATCTGCTAAGCACATAAACATAAACATGTTTTCAAGTTTATTTAAATGCAACACTGGCTCATCCCATGAAGCTGATCACCTTTTAATACTTTAATGTGTCATAGGTCAAATTAAAGTGACATTGCTTTGCCGAATATTATCCATGACTCAAAATATAAGAGAAGTCAGAGTAAGTATACAGAAAAACTTTGAATGACCCTCCAGAAAGCCTGGATATTTGCTGAAAATATAATGAAATAAGGGATGGCTCAATACTTTTACACTATACTATAGGCATTGTCAATGTAAAAGGAGGTGCATTTCAACCAGAATGTCTTCTCCAAAGTGGTCTTATAAATAATGATGTGCCCTCACAACATGTATAAGCAAAAACTGTCTTGTGGACTAACTAACTAACTAATTGAATAAATATATAAATAAATAATACTATTCTGACAACCATGACTGGTTAAGTCAGAAATCACAGTCACACTCACAAAACTCTACAGGTGAAACTCAAAATATTTGAATATGGTGAAAAGTCTATTTATTTCAGTGATTCAACTCAGACTGAGAAGTAGGGATGTGTAGTAGTTAAATTATGACGATATGATATGTATCACGATACAGGGGAGACGAGACGATACAATAAATCACGATATATTGCGATACATTCAGTCAGACGATGTTAGCGTTTATTTTAGACTGAATTTATTATAGGAAAATTCAGAAAACAGTCCAAACCGATACTTAAATGTTTATCATGAGGTATCTGAACCATAACAGAGGGATTTGCATTTCAGTGATGGAAACAAAACTCTTTGCGCACTGCTGCCAACTAGCGGTCGGCGTTTGATTTGCATCAAAAGAAAATAAAATACACAAATGTTTGCATGTAAATTCTTCCAAAAATTAGATGCACAGCTTTTGAATATCGATATGATATTGCAGGAAAATATAACACGATATATTGCGATATCGATATTTTCGACACACAGCTTTTGAATATAGAATGAAAATGAAAATTATCACAATGTACTGCCTTATTGATATTTTCTCACATCCCTAATCTAAAGGCTCAGGAACCATTTGCAGGTGTTTTGGATTCATTATCATTATCATTATCGTCATCATCATCATCATCATCATCATCATCATCATCATCATCATCATCATCACTTTATTTACACAGGTCCTTCTCAAAAAATGAGCATATGTGATGAAGTTAATTATTTTCTGTGATGTACAGATAAACATTAGACTTTCATATATATTAGATTAATTACACACAACTGACGTAGTTCAAGCCTTTTATTGTTACTAATAGTGATGATTTTGGCATACAGCTCATTAAAACCCAAAATTCCTATCTCAAAAAATTTGCATATTTCATCCGACCAATAAAAGAAAAGTGTTTTTAATACAAAACAAGTCAACCTTCAAATAATTATGTTCAGTTATGCACTCAATACTTGGTCGGGAATCCTTTTGCAGAAATGACTGCTTCAATGAGGCGTGGCATGGAGGCAATCAGCCTGTGGCTCTGCTGAGGTGTCATGGAGGCCCAGGATGCTTTGATAGTGGCCTTAAGCTCACCCAGAGTGTTGGGTCTAGCGTCTCTCAACTTTCTCTACACAATATCCCACAGATTCTCTATGGGGTTCAGGTCAGGAGAGTTGGCAGGCCAATTGAGCATAGTAATACCATGGTCAGTAAACCATTTACCAGTGGTTTTGGCACTGTGAGCAGGTGCCAGGTCGTGCTGAAAAATGAAATCTTCATCTCCATAAACCTTTTCAGCAGATGGAAGCATGAAGTGCTCCAAAATCTCCTGATAGCTAGCTGCATTGACCCTGCCCTTGATAAAACACAGTGGACCAACACCAGCAGCTGACATGGCACCCCAGACCATCACTGACTATGGGTCCTTGACACTGGACTTCAGGCATTTTGGTCTTCCTCCTGACTCATGCACCTTGTGTCATGGGCTGAGGTAAGCTCATCCTCTAATCTGCATCAGCATTCATTCCAGGTGAGCGGTGTCTGAATGGGACCAGCTGCAGCAGATCCATCATCAGCCACTGCTGGCTTAAAAGGAGGAGGAAGACCACTAATCAACGCCGGTTGATTACTCCACACGGGTATATCCAGTTGGAAACTCTCCTGCACCTCAGTTACTAAAACTCTAGTCTAGTTATATTTTTGATTTTTCTACTTGACGCTGCTCCTTGTTTTTCCCAGATCCAGCTCGACTACACCCCTTCAGCCAAGCTCCTTGACCTCTCTTCAGCCTGCATCTTCCTTCCCTCAGTCCCGTTCATCACCGCTCCTCCATCCCCCTCTGGAACCCTTACCTCGACCCCACTGGACACTTTGATACTGCCTCCTCAGATCTAACAGACCTCCTTACGAACCATCTCCCCAGCAGCACAGTAAGACCTCCACTCCTCCACCTTCAAACCACCAGACCAGACCTCCTACTAATCCGACTCTACTTGCAGGTCCAGTTTTCCCCCTCACCCCAGCATCTCCCAGTTTGGGACGTCCTTAGTTGAGCACAGATTAATGAAACCTTTATTTAATTTTACATTTGTCTTGTGTTGATTCTGCATGTCTTGGGTCAAGCACTTAAACCCCAACATGACACCTTGATTTCTGAATGACATGCAAAATTTGTTTTAATCCGAAAAAAGTACTTTGGTCCACTGAGCAACAGTCCAGTGCTGCTTCTCTGTAGCCCAGGTCAGGCGCTTCTGCCGCTGTTTCTGGTTCAAAAGTGGCTTGACCTGGGGAATGCGGCACCTGTAGCCCATTTCCTGCACACGCCTGTATACGGTGGCTCTGGATGTTTCTACTCCAGACCAGTGGCGGAGCTTGATATGTGCAACATGTGCGGCCGAACAGGGCGGCAGTCTGCAGGGGGCGGCATTTAATTTCTTCTTTTTTTTTTTTTTCTAAAAAATTTTTTTTTTTTAGCATCAACCAATACATAAACAAAACATAGAAATCGCATGTTCTTAATAATAATAGTGATGATAATAATAATATCTCTGTAATAAAAGCACAACAAAGTGTAACCCATATTAACTACTCCCTGTCACATGACCCACGTCAGCTGTTGTGAGGTCCCTCTCCTGATTGGCTCCTTCCACGTCGCGGCAAAGCTTTTTTTTTTTTTTTTTTTTTTTTTATTTATTTAGTAAATTTACAAACAAACATGGCACCTTGACAATGTTAAGTTCAAAACTTAAATTCAAAAGGAGCAGTTAATATAACATTTGTAAGTATCCAGTAAAACAGAACAACAAGAGACAAAAGAACATGAAGAACAAGTACAGCTTTCAATGAGGGTACAGCATATATCATACAGAATTATGAAATCACTTTGGAAGTTCAGCTAACATGTTATATAGATTTTCACTATATTTGTTGAGTTGTTTCAGGGATTTTAAATATAATTGAAATTCTATTAAAAAAACATTGAAGACAGGGGATGATTGCAAAATTCGTTGTTTATGGATAAAAAATTTGGCTAAACAGAGGATGATATTATAGCAGAGTTCTTTATCTTTATTATTGAATATAATCCCAAATATTATCATATCTTTAGTGATGTGAACTGGGAGTGGTATTTTAGTTCTGATCCACATCTCTAGCTTTTTCCAGAACAATTGTGTTTTCTGACATTCATAAAATATATGATCTATAGTTTCTATGTGATTTTCGCAAAAAGAGCAGTTGTTGCTATCAATATTAAAACGAGCTCTTAACAACTCTTTTGAAGGATAGATTGCATTCATTATTTTAAAGTGGGTTTCTTTAGCTTTCGGTGGTATAGGTAATTTTAGGTAGATAGTTCTTATTTTCTCAACAGATATTTTATCAAATTTGTAAATTATGTTATTTTTGTTTGTTTTTCCAGGAAAAAGAGATTCATTTAAGGCTGATCTTATTGTAAGATTGTTGCATTTTCTGTCAGTTAACAGAAGACCTTTAATAGATAAGATAGGAAGGATTGGAATAGAACATTGATGTTTTAGATATTCTTGGGCTTGGATGATAAACTGTTTTGGAAGTGCATTATGTAACCTGTTAAAGTCAAGCTCAGAAGCCTTAAAATTGTATCTTCTGCAGAAATTGTCATAATTCAAGAGCTGACCATCTACATCCATTAAGTGTATAATAGACCATATATTGTTATCTAACCAATCTTTATAGAATAATGATTTGTTTCGGTGCAATATAAATTGATTGTTCCAAATGATTATAGAGTGTGGTGAGTAGTTATGTACATATATCATTTTCCAATACAATAAAATTTGTTTATGGAACTCTGAAAGTTTAATGGGGAGTTTGTTTATATTGTAGTCAGTTAGGAGAAGAATTTTTAAGCCACCAATTTTGTTAAAGATGTAATTGGGGATACTATACCAAAAGACGTCTGGGTGATTTAACCAAAATTTTAACCAGTTAATCTTTAGGGTGCCATTAAGACATTCAAAGTCAATGGCCTTTAAACCTCCATCTTTTATTTCTTTAGTCATATGAGCCTTTTTAAGGTAGTGTGGTTTGTTTCTCCAAATAAAGTTAAAGTTTGTTTGATTTATTTTTTTAATTAGGTCGTTTGGTAAGGCAAGGTTACAGGTTGGGTAAACTAATCTTGATAGACTTTCCATTTTGGTGAGATAGATACGACCTAGAATAGAAAGGTCACGTTGGAGCCACAGGTTAAGTTTAGAATTTCCTTCTTTAAGTTTATTTTCAAAGTTTAAGACTGAATTAAGTTTAGGGTTTTTGTTAATGGTCACTCCTAGATATTTAACCTCAGATTTTATAGGGATATTATGTATTTCTTTTAACACTGTGTCGTGAATTGCTAGAAGTTCACATTTTTTTAGATTTAGGTTCAGACCTGAGGCCTCAGAGAAGAGTTGAATCTTTTGGATGGCTATAGAAATTTGTTTAGAATCCTTTAAAAAAAGCGTGGTGTCATCTGCAAGTTGACTTATAATTAGATCAGTGCCTAGAACATTTAATTTTGCAATGTTATCACAGTTTTTTAAGTACAATGCCAACATTTCGGTAACCAGAATGAATAGATATGGTGAGATTGGGCAACCTTGTGGGATTCCAACATTAATATTAAATCTAGGGGTGGTGTTTTTTGGTAGGATGACACAGCTGTTTATGTTGTCATATAGGCCTTTAATTAAGTTGATAAAGTTGGTACCAAAACCCAGGCGTTCTAAGACTGAGAAGATGAACTGATGTTCTACAGAGTCGAAGGCTTTGTAAAAGTCTAAGAAAAGTATGAATCCATTGTCAGTAATCAGATCTTTGTATTCAATTAAGTCCATTACCAATCTAATGTTATTATGGATCGATCTGCCTTTTAGAAAACCGGATTGTGATTCACTGACAATATCTGAAATTCCTGACTGGAGGCGTAAGGTAAATATGTAAGTAAGCAATTTATAGTCCGAATTTCTAAGTGTGATGGGTCGTCTGTTTTCAATATTTCTTGGGTCTTTGCCTGGTTTGGGGATAGATATGATGATGCCTTGTCTCATCGTGGGTGGAAGAGTAGAATTATTAAAGATTTCCGAAAAAACTTCAAAGAGTAAAGGTTTTATGTCCTCCCAGAAGTGACGGTAGAAGTTACCTGTAAGGCCGTCTGGGCCAGGTGCTTTATTAATCGCTAATCTTTTGACTGCCTTATCTAGTTCGCTCATTGTAATTTCCTTTTCACAGGTATTTTGGAAGGAGTCATCTATTTTAGGGATGAAGGAATCAATATGGTTTAGAAAAGCATTAGAATTAGGGGCTGAAAATTTAGAAGTATATAAATTTTGGTAAAAGTTGAAAATTTCTTGTCCTATTAATTTTTCATCCGTGGATTCAACATTATTTATTAGTAAAGAGTTTATAGAATTTCTTTGTTGTCTTCTTTTTTCTAGGTTACAGAAATAAGCAGTGTTTTTCTCACCTTCCTCAATCCATTTGGCTCTCGATCTAATGAAGGCTCCTTTAGTTTTTTGTATGTACATGTTATCCAACTTTATTTGAAGGGTTAGGACATTTTGCTTGTCTATCTCAGATGGATTAGGTTTATTGCAATATAAGTTTAATTTTTGTATAATGTCTAATTCTAAAACCTGAAGTTCGTTTTTAAGTTGCTTACTAAATGAAATGGAAAGTTGTCTGATTTTGTACTTTAAAAATTCCCATTTAGTGGTTGGACTGTTTAAATCTTTTGAGTTTACAATATCTGTAATAAGTGACTTTATTTTTTTACAGTAATGGTCATTTTGGAGAAGGCAAGAGTTAAATTTCCAATATTTGTTTATCCTATAAGTGTTGTTTTTCGGCTTAATTTTAAGTGATATAAGGTAATGGTCCGTTAGTGGGGCAGCAGATATATCAGAGATGAAGTCATATAATAAAAGTAAGTCATTAGTAATAAGCCAATGGTCGATCCTTGATTTATTAGTTGAATTAAACCATGAGAATTTCTGAGTGACTGGGTTAAGGTGTCTCCATATATCCATAAAATTATGTTCAAAACAGAAGTTGGTAAATAATGGATTTGGGTAGCTTATCTCATATTTAGATGGCCATCTATCCAGAAATTCATCCTGAACAAGGTTGAAATCTCCTCCAATAAGGACATTATTGGTGGAATGTTTGGCTTTTATATGGTCTAACCGTAAACCTATTTCTTCCAGCAATATTTTATTTTGAGTTAAGGTATTATATCCATATATATTTACTAGAATAAAAATAGAATTTTCTATGTTTATGGTAAGAATTAACCAACGGCCAACAATATCATTCTCAATAGAAGTAATTTTACCTCGAAAGTTTTTCAACAAGATGGCAACCCCAGCTGACCTTGAAGAGCCATGAGAAAAAAAGGCTTCATCTCCCCATTGCTTAGTCCAAAAGTTGCTGTCTTCATGTGTAGAATGAGTTTCTTGTAAAAAGGTAAACACAGCATTTTTCCCTTTGCAGAATAAGAAAAGGCTTTTCCTTTTAGTGATATCTCTCAACCCTCTTGCATTGATAGAGATTAACGAAAGTTCGCTGTTTATAATAACCATATAATGAACAAAAAAGAACAATATAGGATGAGCTAACCTAAAGCAATAAGAGAACCTAGGTAGCAATCCCCAAAAACTATAATCTGAGTGAACAACATTTATAACATTTGCGGATCTGTATCCTCATACAACTACAACTACATACATATGTAAATAATCATAAGTGGTCTCATTTTCACTTACACATGTTTATGTTAAACTGGCTAGGGTGTAACCCGCTGTCCATTGATGAAGGCATATGGACCTTTAAAGGTGGTTTTCAGCCCTGCTTTTCTCGCTTGTTCCACCCTGGGCCATACCGCAAGACGTGCTTCACGGTCCTCCTTGGTGAGGTCCTCGGCGAATCGGATGTTGAGCTCTCTGCATGTGGGATGTTGTTTAGTGGATCTCCAAAGTTCATCTCTGTAGAAACGGCTGGTGAATTGTATGATGACTTGTCTTGGGTGATCAGGGTTTTTGGGGCCGATACGGTGAACAGAATCCAGAATGAAGTTAACCTTCTCCTTCCAGCTGGGTTGGATCTTTTTAATGATGTCCGATACACTTTGTCTTGTGTCCTCCTCTTTGTCCTCTTTTAACCCTTTGAGCCGTAGGTTCCATTTTCTTTGGTATCGGTCAAGGTTTGAAGCTTTGTTTTCCAAGTTGTCAACTTTTTTGGTTAACACTTCATTTGTGGTTTTCAGCTGAGTTATTTGCTTTTCCATCTGCTTATTTTTCTCTTTACAGTCTTGAATTTCAGCGCTGTTAAATTCAACCGCTTTGGCAATGTTAGAGATGGAGAGTGTATTTTGTTTGAGGTCAGCGCCAAAGCTTTCCATCATTTTTTGTAGACCTTCAATGGCGGCTAGTAGCGCACTGTTGGATACATTAGAGTCGGTTTCTTCTTCTCCTTTTTGTTTTTTGTGTGATGTTGTGGCTTTGCAGGGTGATGAAAGTGGGTTTTTATTACCTCTTGAGTTGGTGTCCATATTTTCCGAACCAAGGTAGTCGTGAGTTAGCAGGGCTTTGTGAGCTTTGCTGTTAGCTTTAGCCATTTCTTCGTGTTTCACGTATGGCCTCATCCACTCTTGTTTAGCTAATACCAGTACTAGTTGTAGAGGGTAGTTTTATATTCCCGATGAGATTTTTCATTAAACATTAAGTAATAATAGTTCTTAAATTAGACCATTCTTTGAGGTTGCTACCGGAGCTCCTTACAGAACGTCTGCTCCTTCCGCCATCTTGCCTCCCTCTACGTCGCGGCAAAGCTGGCTGTGGGGGAATTCTTCCGGGCTCGACTCCTGCTGTGGCTGTAAGCTTGTTGCTTTAGAACGGTGTTGGAAAACAAAGCGTTTTTCTCCCCTCAATTCATTTATACTCTCATTTCACCTCAGCGGTAAGTGTTTCATGATATGCTAATTTTTTTTGAGATAGGAATTTTGGATTTTCATGAGCTGTATGCCAAAATCATCAATATTAGAAACAATAAAAAGCTTGAACTACTTCAATTGTGGGTAATGAATCTAATACTTATGAAAGTTTAATGTTTATCAGTACATTACAGACAATAATGAACTTTATCACAATATACAATTTTTTTGAGAAGGACCTGTATAGCACCTTCCAACTGCCTGAAGAAATACCAAAGTGCTGTACACACTAAAACATAACAAACCCATACAATGGTCATCAAAAATAGACATAAAGAAAAACAGATAAAAGCAGGAGATAAGAATGATAATAAAATAAAAACAAGGTACCTAAGTGCAACAAAACTGGATCAAAATTAGCTAAATGATCTTATAAATATGGCTAGCTCACATGCTGAGGAAACACCACAGTAAAAAAAGCATGTCTTCATCCGAATCGGCAGTGAGGGTGCTTGACGGACCTCAAGTGGAAGACTATTGCATAGCTTGGGGACCAAAACTGAAAAAGCCTTGCTCCTCTAGTTGAGCATTTTGCTCTTGGAACAATTAGTAGGTCATGCTGTGAAGACCTAAGCACACGGGATGGTTTATATCAAGTGAGTAAGTCAGTCAAATATCTTGGAGCACAGCTAGCTAATAAGAAAGACTGAAATATCTCGCTCTGCATGCATAATGAGTCTGCCTTATATACTAGTGTAACCTTTTATGTTGAATTCTTGAAATAAATTACTTTTTGCACAATATTCTAATTTAGAATTTAGTTGGCATAACAATAAAATGAATTAAAACATATTCTAAGGAGACATGCTGATCACATAAACTAGATATAATTGGTATTTTCACAATAAGAGTTGGATTTTAAGCTAATATTTATGACAGAACAATCAGAAGAAGACTGATCAAGGATGGCTTCCATCGAAGGGGTGATCAGAGGAATTTTTTTCTTCTTAAAAAACATAGCAACCTTTGTTTTCTTGGGCTCCAAAAGTGATCAGAACAAACTACAAAGCTTTTACACAATGTTGGAAAAAAAATTTGTTCAGCAAATCAGCACAAGCAACTCATCTACCTAGCACGGCGGTGGAAGGTTGGTGATTTGGGCTTGTTTTGACATTACAGATGCGTCTGCAAGGCAAGATCATTGAGACATAAAAAATACTAAAATAAAAAAATGAAAACAGTAAAATGAAAAAAGCTGGGTCAAAGTTCAGTATTTGTTCTGAATAAATGTCCTAGACAGATCTTAACAAATAACTATGTGATGACAAAATACAGACAATGTCATGTAGAAGTTACATTATTTTTCCTAAGGGTAGACTTAGTTTCACACACTTCTCTTCAGTTTTTAATTAGTTAAACAAATTCTTGCATTGTTAACTTGAGAATTTTTTTTAACACATTTGAAAAACTGGTCAATCTAGATAATTGTTTTCTGGTCTGTCCCAATGGGTAAAATGTTAATTCACTTTACAGCTCTTTCTGCTGAGTAGAGATGTTTAGAGGAACACTAAAGAGTTGTAATGTCACGGTGTAGGAGGTGGAGACGGCGGACCATATGAGCTGAGCAGGAGGTAAAAATGCAGGCTTCGGATAAAGTAAAAATGGTTTAATGGCAGGATGGGATGAACAGGAACACCAACAAACAACAATGATCTGACCAAGGACAGGGGCAAAACAGGTGGTATAAATACAGAGGGCTAATTAGGGAAACATGGGCAGGTTAACGAGGGACAGGTGAGAACACTAAGGGTAATCAAGGCAGGAGAGGAACACAGTCAGGAGGGCAGGGGCAGATCGTGACATGTAACACTTTAAGCTATTGCTTTCAAATTGTTTTCAGTGATTCTTGATGCAGAAACTTGACCAACGTCAGATTGCACATCACTCTGTAACCCTCTGCTGACCAAAAACTGCACTTAACAGTTTTGTGGCATGGGTAGGTGCACTAGTGGGGGTCTTCTACCTGCTTCAACAGCTGTTTGCTCTCAGTAGCTAATATAAAAGTTAACATATTGTTTCTTATTTTAGTATCATTTGGCTCGTGTTAGCATTCAGGCTTTGTTAGCAGTAGCCACGCCAGAATGCGGCAGGGTTATTTACAACAATTGTAACCTCATCTGTGCCCCAGACAAGCTGGTTCCCAAAGTCAGAGACTCTCTTGGTCAGCTTGCTTCTCACACCAAACCTTCCGTCAGGAATCTTGGCCTGACCTTTGACCCAGCTCTCACCCTGGATTCTCATGTCAGTTTTCTTGTTCGCTCTTCCTTCTTCCATCTCACATTGCTAAGCTGAGTCCCATTCTGTCCCGCTCTGAACTTGAGACAGTTGTCCACACCTTCATCTCCTCACGCTTAGACTACTGTAACTCTCTTTTCACGTGTCTGAGCAGAACCTCCCTGAACCGTCCACAGGTGGTTCAGAATGCCTGTGCTCGGCTTCTGACCAAGTCCTCCAAACACACCCACATCACCGCGCTTCTCCTCCAGCTTCACTGGCTGCCAGTCAACTTCAGGGTTCATTTCAAGAAGACCTGGTTCTGGTCTATAGGGCCTTACATGGACAAGCACCATCTTACATTGGTGATCTTCTTAGTCCCTACACCTCCAGCAGGTCCCTGAGGTCCAGTGATCAAAGCCTACTGGTTGTGCAGCGCATCAGGCTAAAGACCAAAGGTGACAGATAATTTGCTGCTGTGGCCCCCAGACTCTGGAACTCTCTCCCCCTGAGCCTGAGATCAGTGGACTCAGTGGTCTCCTTCAAAAAGCAGCTGAAGACTCACTTGTTCAAGCTGGCTTTTGTATGACCTTCTTCAACTCCTCTCTCTTTATTCTGCTCCCCCCACCTATTCCACCTTCCTCAGGATCCACTGATTTCCCTCTTTCCTATTTACTCTCTCTCTCTTTAACATTTTTAATCACATGTGTCAATTTTTTTGCACATTTTAAATATATTTTTAACCATTTTCTAAATTCTTTTTTTTTATTTTTACATTTTTTGTTTTCGTGAAGCGCCTCGTGATTTTTATCTTGAGAGGCGCTATAGAAATGATATTTTCGTCTTCTTCTTCTTGTAATTCTGCTTTAAACCAGCAGGAGGGAGAAGTGGGAAACTCATTTAGTATTACTTTATATGAATGTTTTGTTATTTACAGTTAAATACTTTAATTTATTTGAAAAAGTAAGGATGGAGGGGTGGGAGTCCATGCGACAGACACCAAGATACCAATTTGGGATTGTTGGTTCTTTTCCCAGCAGCCTTTGTGGAAACATCTGCCGTTGCACATCTGGAAATTGCCAACAGCCAGACAGTAGAAAGTAAAATTGCTTCAAATTTTCAAGGTTTTTATGCAAAACTGTTTCTGCACCAGAAATTGTATCCAAACCTCAATGAGAAGAGTCGATCAGGGAGGGCTAAGACTGATGTGTGGTCTGAATAGAGTCCAGACACTAATCATTTAGGTCTTTGTTTCTGAGTGTTTTTTCATGCTTTTGTTGTTATTTCTTATAGATAAATTCTAATATTTTGACATTTCTCACATTTATATGCAACATTTTCATACAGCTGTTGACTCTAAAAATGTAATTGACATTCGGTGTCTTTCACACGTTTGTGCATTCATAATTCTCTGCTCCACTTCAGCCTCTGGGCATGTTACTACCTCCAAAGAAGAACTGAAGAAATTATGTGGCAGCTGAGAGCTTTTCCCAGACATGCAGCCCTAAAAGGAAGACCTCATATTTCACATGACTGAAGTCTGATCTGGACTGCTAACATGTTGCAGCCATGTGCTGTGTTGCCAATATATTCACACCCGAACCCAGAGGAAACGGTGAAATGGTTTTAGTCGTTTAATCTCAAAGAGTGAGCCAGTTGGTGGTCGTGATGTTCAGCTATAGGATGCACACAAGAGAACCACCTCAGTCAAACACACTTGCAAACCATTAGAATAAATTAAGCCTCCGTCAATTCACTAGTCTAAAAAGTGAAGGCAGTTAAGGGAAGCGTGGGTCTCTGGAGTCTTGCCTATCAAGCAATCGGAAGTGTTGCTCTCAAGTGTGTGTGTGTGTGTGTGTGTGTATTGCTGTGGTTATCACAGCAGGCTGATCAAGTGTCTCAGACACACAACTTCCTCCTTGTCATTGTCCAGCACAGAATAGATGCTGGTTCCCAGGGTTTTTATCAAACACTTTATCAGACTTCATCTAAAGCACACACTCAAAAACTCACCATAGATTATATATATATATATATATATATATATATATATATATATATATATATATATATATATATATATATATATATATAACATATATATATATATATATGTTATATATATATATATTACATATATATATATATATTTTCTCATGGATGTATATATATACATATATATACATATATACATATATATACATATACATATATATATACATATACATATATATACATATACATATATATACATATACATATATATATATATATTACATATATATATATATATATATATTTTCTCATGGATGTATATATATACATATATACATATATACATATATATATACATATACATATATATACATATACATATATATACATATACATATTTATATATATATATATATATATATATATATATATGTATAATATATATATATATATATATATGTATAATATATTTAAAAGAAGTGATTGATTTTATTCTGATTTTAATGCTTTTGTGGTCGTTTTTGTGGATTTAGAAAGCATTTAGAAAACTGGAACATCAATTTTGGCGCACTTTTCAGCTACAGAGCTTTTACTTCCAGCTGTCGTTCTCCTGCTCCGAGCAGGCAACATGAAACTCTAATTGCTGTATGATTGTAATAGTTCTGCATAGATTTCTTAAGGCAAGGTGCAGTTTCATCTGGACATTCTGAGACATACCAGCAACACTTTTGTTTGAAGCAGGGAGAAGTAAAGAACTCTGCTATGACAAACAAATCTTTTTGAAACATTTCAAACATCAAATAAAACAAATATATAAAAACAAAAAGAAACACATGAAAGAAATTGTATAACATTACAAACAAATCTTAGAAAACACAGTTACTCTTAAACATGTTTTCACTATTTTGAAATTTGCACATAAATGTTATTTTAAAATAAGCCTTTGCATTGTTTTCTTACTCCAGTTTTTACTTTTAAAGTCACTGTGAGAGTTGGAATTTTAAGAATGTAAAAATTGTTAGATGCATTTTCTTTCTTTCATTAATTATTTATTTATTCATTCATGGAATTTCCAGAAAAGTTACTTTAAATATATATCAAACGTTATATATATACATATATATATATATATATATATATATATATATATATATATATATATATATATATATACTATAGTAAAGTCTAAGCACAGTTTAATTTATAAATATGGTGTTTTGTACAGAGCTCTGTATTTCCAAAGCTGTGGTTTTGTGTAATCTGACCAATGCTGGGAATTAGCTTTTAGTGCATTTAGAAACAGAGAGCTTATTTATGAGCAGTTTTGCAATTACTTTTCTTCTCTTTTTGTGTTTTGTTAGGTTTCCTCTTCCTCCTTCACTCACAGACCCCACCCCAAATTTTTCTGCATCTCAGATATGTCTTATTACGTTTTCTTGCAGATTTGCCACATTATGGAAACATCTCAACCGTTTTATGATTGAACAATTTTCAATGTTACAAAAAACAAAACAAAAAAAAAACATTGATTATTGTGTTTTATTGTTTTTTCTGAGTCCACACACCTGAAGGCTCACAGTCTGGCTTCTTCAAATATTTATAAAAATGCAGCATTACAAAAGAACTTTTGGAAACAAATACAAATCTTGAGGTGTCTAAAGTTTTTGTGTTTTTTCTCGTGGATGTATTTTATGAACCGTCTTGAATTAGAATAATCGCTGTGGTATTAGAGCTGGAATTAAACAGTAATAAAGGAAAAATCTGACAGATAACATCAAGTCCTGATTGACAGATAAAAAGGATAAACAGACAGGCTTTCCTGTCAACAATAGAAGAGGCACACTTCTACCTCCTTGTTTTTACCTCTTTTTCCATTTTACTTTGCGCCTCCTCCACCTCCCACCACCACCACCACCACGAGCCACTTTGCTTTGATTCAGCTCTGTATCTGTATTTTAAATGACTCAATTACATGGGATCCCGCAGAGAAAATTACGGGTGGTTTCCACTATTTCTTTCCACTGGGACACCAAGACCCTTTCGCTGGCTCCAGTAACCCCCTCCTATTCTCCGTCCCTCCCTCCTTGCCACTCTCTCCACCTGTCCTATTATGCTCCACTCCCACAGCCGTCCGCTTTTCTTGATAAACATCCGCTTTGCTGGGTGTATCGGAGACTGACAGGAAATAATAGCTAAATGGTTTTGTTTGTGAGCTCTCGGCACGGTGAGCTGACAAAAAGCGCTTTGCAGGTAATTCTTTCGCTGTCACCACAAAACACGCCGCAAAGAGTTTCTTAAGGATGACACGAGGTACTGCTCGGATCCAAACACTTGGCATGACAGTTGTAAAAGCATATCAGCAGGCATAGCTGCAGGAATGGAAAGGATGTTTTTTTATTCCTCCAAAGCACAGCAGAAATGGGATTCTTTTCGGCACTTTAAACCCACAGCTTACGTTGCCCTGAGGCATTTTAAAAAAGTGGAACTGAGCTTTCATGCTCTCCACTGGTGTCGAAGCTGCTTTCAAAACTACTGCTGCGTCGCTCAGATTCACTAGAGTGCAAAGAGGCCGGATCAGCTTCTTGGTGACAGTTCAACCATGAAGCAGATCCATGAAGGCCTGCTTACTGCAAACATATATGTTATTGAGCTAAAAGTTACCAATTGTGCTCTATAAGAATAAAAAAGTTTATGGAATCAGTGGAAGGCTTCCCGATGTTTAAAAACTGCATCTTTTGAAAAGTATTCTCTTTACCACATGCAAACTGAATATTGCCATACCATTCCAGCTTTATAGCATATTCAGAATCAGCATGACAGCAGGCCAACGTGCTGAACAGAGAAAAGACAACAAAACAACAATTTGTTAAGAAGTGGTGGCTTTCAAGCAGATCACAGAATGCCTCTCACAAAACTGTCTGTTTGACCCTTACCGATCTGGGTTCAAAAAGGGCCACTGCACTGAAACTGCTCTGTTAGCAGTGACGGAATCCTTAAAAGAAGCTAGAGCGACTGCCAAATCCTCAGTGCTTATCTTGCTCGACTTATCAGCTGCATTTGACACCGTCAGCCATGGCTTCCTTTTGTCCACACTCTCTAGCATGGGCATCACAGAGAAAGCACACGCCTGGTTTGAATTGTACCTTACAAGACGATCATTCAGTGTATCTTGGCTTGGACAATCCTCTATCGTGCATCATCTTGCCCCCAGGGGTCTGTACTAGGACCTCTTCTCTTTGCCATATACACCACCTCACTGGGTGAGATCATTAAATCACATGGCTTCTCCTACCACTGCTATGCAGATGACACCCAGCTCTATCTGTCATTTCCACCGGACGACCACACTGTCTCTGCACGAATATCAAACTGTCTCTCTGACATATCAAAATGGATGAAATCCCACCATCTCCAACTCAACCTCTCTAAAACTGAACTACTGGTCATCCCAGCAAAACCATCGATACAGCACAATATCCAATATCCAATATCCAAAATTACTTCCTATCTCTGGCTCCTTCAAAGGTAGTTCGAAATCTGGGTGTTGTGATTGATGAACACCTGACCTTCAAAGATCATGTTGCCTCTGTTGCTCATTCATGCCGCTTTGCGCTGTGTAACATACGAAAGATCAGACCATACCTAACACAACATGCCACCCAGCTCCTGTTGCAATCTACTGTCATCTCCCGCCTCGATTACTGCAATGCCCTTCTAACTGGTCTTCCAGGCTGTACTGTGAGACCTCTTCAAATGGTCCAGAACGCAGCGGCGCGTCTGGTCTTCAATCAGCCAAAAAGAGCACACGTTACCCCTGTGTTCATTGAGCTCCACTGGCTTCCGCTAGCATCAGCATCAAATTCAAATTGCTAACACTAACATACTAAGTCCGAGATGGTACGGCTCCCATCTACCTGAATCCTCTTGCAAAGGCTTATGTCTCGGCCCAGCAGCTCCGGTCATCACAGGATCGTCGGCTAGCAGTGCCTACACCACGCTCAGGACAATCCAGACTCTTCTCATGCATCGTTCCAAAAATGTGGAATGACCTTCCAAGCACTACCAGAACAGGGGCTTCCTTTTCAATTTTCAAGAAACTCCTGAAGACCCTGCTCTTCAGAGAGCATCTTCTAAACTAGCACCCTCCCTGCACCCGTCACCCTCTCTACTGTCCACGCCTTGTTCCCTCCTCTCCATAATTGATGTCAAGTTGTTGTTGTTATTGTTGTTAGCCTCAAGGGCAACATGCCGATTATCACTTGTAAGTCGCTTTGGACAAAAGCGTCTACAAAATACATAAACACAAACATAAACATAAGTGTGAAAAACAACAATAAAAATGAAACAACAAACAAATTAAAAGGACCAATGACCAAAGGTTAGATGAAAAAAAGAAATGACTAAAGAGCAGATTTGAAATGGGTTAGCGATGGAGCCTGCCTTACATAAAGGAGGAGCATTTTGAGGCGGCAAATGAGAAAGCCCACCTCCACAAGATTTGCAATGCATTTATTAAAGTGGTCATATTACGCAAAACTCACCTTTGGCATCCTTTCATGTTGCCATGTAGGTTTTTACTGCCTCTACAACCACCCCAAATGTGAAAAAAAATTTCCATCCATTTTCTGTCAGTGGTTGGTGGGAGGAATTATGTGACTAAAACAAGTCGTTTCAAAAAGTCACTGCTTGTGACATCACAAACAGAACCACCTCTCACCACCTCTCTATTCCAAGCCCCTCCTACTGGTGCTTCTCAGGTTATAGCAGTCTAAGTGAAGGAAGAGTGGGCGTGGCCAGCTCCAGCTTGTTTTCTTAAAGTGACAGAGCTCATTATGGAAAGTGCTGAAACTGTCAAGTATAAAACTGCTGAAATTGCTTTTTGTGAGAGGGATAAGAATGATAAATTTGTATAATGTCTTCTTAGGATTCAACAATCCCCAAAAGCACTTCACAAAATAGTCATTCACCCACTGGTGGGGATGAGCTATGATGTAGTCACTGCTGACAGATGCGAGACCTGCCGAATACTGGCACGACGGGTCCTTCTGACCACCACCTGCAGGCAAGGCAGGTTAAGTGTCTTGCCCAAGGACACAACAGCAGCATTCTCTGGTCCTGAGCCGGAATCGAACCTGCAACCTTCCAATTACTGGACAACCTGCTCTACCTCCCGAGCTGCTGCTGTGACATGAAAATGTTTTGAACAAACCATTGAACTATTTATAGCTTTTGACAAGTGAAGGATCCAATTAATAAACAAATAAAACAAATTATAACTATTATAAAATAAGTCATAATATGTCCACAATATCTCTCCACTGATAATGTTTTTTTTTGTCTAAACACATCTTTGGCCTTCAGAAAACAAACTTTGTGGATGAGTTAGGCGGTCAAGCATATCAAAAATAGAAGAAAATCCACGGTAGTGGAAATGTTGTGTTCTGGGGTGGCTTCGTTATCTCAGGAAATAGGTGTTTAACTGTGAATCATTACAAATCAAATAATGAGAAATGCATCTCACAAAAATGTCAAAGAAAATCATTTGAAGTCATCCATTAGGAAATGTAAGGCTTAAACAAAAAAAAAAAAACAAAAACAAAAAAAAAGACACAAATTCCAACAAAATTATTCTAAAAGAAAAGAAAAAAATTAAACTTTGAATCAAAACCCAAACTTTTTTCACAGATTACAAGGTGGTTTTTATCAAGCAAGAAACAAAGATTTAAGCAAATCTGTTGACCAATAGCCTGGCAGGCAGTTATGTAATAAAATAAAACCCACAAGCATACAGATGTGGACACAATTGTTGGCACCCATTTATTCCATGAGTTGTTTTTATAATTCTGCTGAAGCACGATTGAAAGCAATGTCTGACTTTCATTGGTTAAATTTGACAGAATTTGTATTTATTATTATTGTTATTGTTTATTATCACATTCAAGTTATTTCTGTGGCCATTGTGGGTTTTTCTTTCATTGACCTAAGATTACCAAAAAATTTGTCCACTTCTGTATCTAAATAGACCATTATGCTAGCTGAGTTTTTACGTTTACATTTTAGATTTTGTTTAAATAAATAATTATAATTTTATGCAACATAGTTGGCTGTTGGATCTTTAAAAGGAACAATTTCATCAGGATTCATCATTTACAACAAAATATGTTCAATTTAAATCAGTGAGAAAGGGAACCTTTACTGTTTCAACCATATATTTCTTTACAAAAGCATAACAAAAAAGAAAATCTTCCACTTTGACAATATTTCAGGAACCCTTATTCCATTTCAGACATGGAGGCCAGTTAAACACCCAGCCAAACCAGCCTGTATACCCAGTGGTGTAATTCAGGCACCATCAGAAAACATTACCATCCATCATAACACACACCGTAATAACCAGAGCCATTAAACATTTACATCATCTGAGGAGTTTACTGAGACCAGCGCAGATGAAGCAACCGGCTCGGAGACTGGACTCTGAGATGGCCCTCATCCATTCACCACCTCATGGAGCAACAGATCGAAGAACATAGAGTGTGTGCTCACAAACAAACCCCAGCAGTGGACCCCCAGGAGAGGAGTTGGAATGAGAAAGGCACGAGGAGATAATTCTATTGATCTGAGATCAACATTGGTGCTGCTGCAGGGCATGATGGAGAAGTGCAGTGGTGGGTGCATGGAGCATTTTTCCTTTATGATCTGATTCAATTTAGTTATAATACAATCCTTTGATGCATTAAATGATCTGATTGTTTTATAGCAATCCAAACTATTACAGGTCTTTTTTCTAGTGCTGTCCTCCAAATGTTGATCCCTAAAATTAGAACAGAGTAATAATGTTGGAACAACCTTCAGAGGGAAAGAAAGAATCAGATTTCATTATGTTAAAACACATTTAGAAGCCTGAGAAAATGATTAGGCTAATTTTGCTGCTTTACTAACAAAATCTTCCTAACTTGTTTAATATTTTGTAACTCTGCTGTTTTGTTATTGTGCTTTCGTTGTGATGTGTTACTGTGTATAATTCTCTACATTGTCTGTGTGCTGTCCACCTGGACCAGTTCACTCTTGACCAGGGGTGCCTCCAAGGGGTGGTCAGGGGCACCTCTGCCACCCCATGGTCTCCCCGTGGAAGACCCATCACCTTTACTAAATGTTCATGTAAACCATTCATTTGTCTTCTCTAATCAAGATATTAATGTAAAAATCAATCAATAAATTTATATATGTGCATCATAAAAATAACCAATACATAGCTCAAGCACACCATTTAAAAAAAAGTATAAATGCCAACAATTATTGTGGGTGTTTTGTCAAGACAGCAACAGGCAAATTAAACGGTTCTAAAATTCTAGAACAATACATTTTCGAACCATAATTCAAATCTGAAATGTTCTCTTATAAAGGGGTATTTAAAGTACAGCTACATACTTAATTATACCAGCATTACCACAAGGACCAATTTAGTGTGGTACCCTAAAATATTTTCATTGGCCCATCTGGCCCCCTGTCAAAAGTTTCTGGGGACGTTACTGCTCTCGACAACAAGATTTGATATCGCAATAAGTTTCCACCTGATTAAATTAAGAATACTAACACTACAAAAACATTCATTCTCTCATAAATACTTAATGTGTCTATGGGATCATTGGATGTAAAAGGATGTTGTTAGATAAAAAAAGCATTCACCTTCTCGCTGTTTTAGACTTTTGTGAAGCTTAAACAAAAAAGCCTTGATTCTCACCCATTAAAAAGTTGACTTCAGTTAAATGTTCAGCTCCAACTCTACTACACCTCAGACCCAAATCAGACCCTAATCGATCCTCAATAGCTGCAGAGACCCTGCTGACCCCACACTAGTCAATGTGAGTGAGTAGTTGTTACATTTTGCTGTAACAGGAGAAGGGGAAGTCTTCATGCTCATTAACCCTTTTAGATGGTCAAGATTGAGCAGCAGGCAAAATATTTCTATTTTTCTATCAATATTTCATCACCAGCTTAGGACAAACAAAGCCGGGGGCTTTGACCGTAATGGTCCCATCTGTCTATAGATTGTCAGGACACCACTGTATGGGTGTCCTTTGACACTTGAAAATCAGCTTTGACATCAAGGTAAAAAAAACACACACACACACACACACACACACACACACACACACACACACACACACACACACACACACACACACACACACACAGGAATCACTGATGTTAGTAAGCCTGGAAGGCAAGAGTCTCCTGCTTTATTCTGATGGTTCCTCACAGATGGTCTCTTGACGTTGCAGCAGGAGATCGAGTTTCAGGAGCATGAACGAAACGCACATCTGAGCCATTAGGACCCATCAGCTCCATCTGAGCATAAAACAAACACTTAAGCCCAAGAATTAATTCACAGTTTAATCCAAACAAGTGCTTGGAAGCTGTAACTTCCCTCATCAAGCAATCGCAGGGCTTGACATTTGAAATTTTGTCAGACTGAAATGTCGAGAAAAGTTTCACACAAAAAGCCTCAAATCCGAGTGTTACGGAGAACTACTCATCATCAATTATTACAATATATCCTGATCCATTTGATGATCCAGATGAATATAAAGCGAGCAGATATTAATAATGTATTAATGTTAAGCCAGTGGATTTTAGCATCCTGGCTTCAGTGTTTCTTGGAGAGTGACCTCATCATCTTTGGCAGACCCATTAGCTTTCTGCGCCGACCTCCAGGGATCTGTCCATCAACCTCTTATACCTGCTAAGTAAAGTAGCATTAAGTGAAATGTGGAAACACAACACTCAATAATTGGCAGTTTATTAAGATATATCTGGTCTTTTCGAAATCGAGGCAAGTAAAACACAAAAAAGACATAAGACACGGAGGAAAGTCAAAATACTTCCAGTGATATGGGGTGACAACATTAAATTTAGGCATAATCTGAATTAATTATGTTTGTAATTTGGACTACAATTATTTTCATGTCTCTCAGGCAGTGATGATTTCTGAAGGAAGTTGATGAAAACCTCAACAGGCGCACAAGCATCTTGTCTTACACCCAAACCACAGAGGAGGGGAGCCACTTTGGCTTCTAATTGGTGGTAATTACCTTTCTATGGTTATTGTTCCCTTCTTATTGTGTTTTAGGAGGAGAGGTCAGCGAACATGGGAGTTTTCTACTCTGACAGGTAGATGAAGTACGCAGATTGGGTGACCACAACACAGCAGACATTCCTGTGTGCTTTGTTCACTATTTTTTTTTTTACAATTTCAGCACAGGAGGCTGGTGAGGAATTGACTTTTAGCTTTGACTTTGTTGACTGAACACATTAATGACTGAAAGTTTTGATAAAATTAGACATCACGGCAGACAAGAACAGAAATAAGGTGCAAAAAACACTTTTAAATGAGCAATAGGTATTTTATTACTTTTTGTGTATTATTAACATTTCTGTGGGGCGACGGTGGCACAGGAGTTAAGTGCTCGCCCCGTAATCGGAAGGTTGCAGGTTCGAGCCCCGCTCAGTCTGTCGCTGTCGTTGTGTCCTTGGGCAAGGCACTTAACCCACATTGCCTGCTGGTGGTGGTCGGAGGGACCGGTGGCGCCAGTGCTCGGCAGCCTCGCCTCTGTCAGTGCGCCCCAGGGCAGCTGTGGCTATCATCGTAGCTCATCTCCACCAGTGTGTGAATGTGGGTGTGAATGGGTGAATGACTGATTGTGTTGTAAAGCGCCTTGGGGGGTTTCAAGAACTCTAGAAGGCGCTATATCAAATACAGGCCATTTACCATTTACCATTTACTTCGGGACCTGTAGCTGTTGCTTTGAATCACAATCAGGTTTAGATTGTTTTTTAATAAAGTTTTAATATTTATGAATACAAATCCACAAATTCTATTTTGCCACCAGAAAACTCAGAATCAATGATGTTTAGAATGAATGCCCTTTCATTGCCAGGAGCCCTGCCCCGTTCATCTCAGGAGGTCATGCACTCTGATCAGGAACAAAAGCCTCCTTTGTACGCGCCCTGTTGGAGAGTGACATGGACTTGAAGGTTAGTCAACCTGGAGTCTTGAGGAGACACGCTCACACATCCATTAGGACCCGGTCCTGTGCTGTCGCTGACTTTCATGTTGCGCTATTGTTACACAGCTGTCCCCTGAGAGGTGGACACCGAGTGGGTAATGATGGGTAATTGGTCCGGGGTCAAGGATGATTAATTCCCTTGGTCAGGTGTCGGCTAGTTTTCCTACCTGGCTGGCTGAGCGGGCAGGTAGGAGGTGGAATATGAGATGGGGTACATGAATAAGAAAGTGGATGTGTAGCTAAGAACACATTAACAGATGTGGGGGTGGGCAAAGCCCACCATATTATTTCCTACACCTGTAGATGGATTACTGACTAAATATGTAGGAGCCCTCTGAGTTTTACCTGCAAAATGTCGTAGAACAAAGACACGCGGAGATGGCAAATAGAAGAAAATTTATGGGCAAAGTTAATATAAAGAGATCCATAATTACAAAAAGATTCTAAATGTGGGAGTGAAAGATACGCAACTTCTAAAACTGGCCTCAAGTATTTAGAAAGAGATCAAAATTTAAAAAATGGATTCATCCGTCATCTTTCTGATAATCTGGGGTCAGGTCATGGAGGCAGCAGTCTAAACGGAGAGTCCCAGACTTCCCTCTCCCAAACCACTTGGGCCAGCTCCCCCGGGGGAACCCCAAGGTCTTTCTTTGGGTCTCCCCCCTTTTGTATGTGCCCAGAAAACCTCATTGGGGAGGCGTCCCAGGAGGCATCCTAATCAGATGCTCGAGCCACCTCAACTGTCTGCGATCCACGATCTCATTCTTTCGGTCACCCCCCAAAGCTCATGACCTAAGGTGAACGAACGAAGCTCAACCGATAAATTGTGAGCTTTGCCTTCTAGCAAACCTCTCTTCACCACGACACAGTGCAACGTCCGCATTTTAGCAGCTGGAGCACCAATCTGCTTATCACTCTCATGCTCCATCTTTCCCTCACTTGTGAACATGACCTTGAGATACCTTAACTCCTCCATTCGAGGCAGGACCTTGTCCCTGACCTGGAGAAGGCATTCTGTTCTTTGCCAACTCAAGACCATGGTCTTGGATTTAGAGGAGCCGATTCTCCTCTAAATCTTCAAATACAAAAATACTTAATTGAGACCAAAAATTACAATACAAATGTCATGGTCCGTGGTGAGCTGCCTGCCAGTAATCATGTTTGTCCTCCGAGTCTTGTCTGCAGGTGGGTGTGTCTGAAAGCAACCAGTTGCAGCTGATCCTGTCATCAAGGCCCAGGGGCTTTAAGGAGCAGTGTGACAACACACCATGCCGGATGATTACTCTGTTTGGGTAGCTCTAGCCACTTGACCTGCCTCAAGTTTGTTCATCTTGTTAGAAAACCTGTCGCCTGAAAGTTCAGACAATTCTCCCCTGTTCTCCTCCAGGTTTCCCACTCCATCTCCACAACCAGCTTGGATTCCTGCACTACAGCTCACACTGCTGTTCCCCTGGCCGTCCTCTCTCAGCCGCTCACCTGCCTTCACCAACACCCACACCTGCCTCACCTTTTTGGACAAACTGGACTTCGCTTTCTGGACCCCTTCAGCTCTCCC
The DNA here is from genome assembly GCF_043380555.1 of Nothobranchius furzeri. NCBI lineage: Eukaryota > Metazoa > Chordata > Actinopteri > Cyprinodontiformes > Nothobranchiidae > Nothobranchius > Nothobranchius furzeri. The sequence goes on from NC_091746.1 coordinate 54,677,280, forward strand.
GGACCTGACCAAGCCCCCTCCTTGCCGCCCACCTCTACCGGAAACAGTAAGCTCCAATCTCAGCCAGTATCTCCATAGTCCTTCTGGAAACTCACTGTCTCCTCCCCCAGAACCCCACCTTGGAATCCTGCTACCAGTACGCAGCATCTTCAGTTCCCATTGCTACTCCTTTAGATCCTCATTTATAATAAATCCTTTTTTACACTCACCTGTTCTGTGTGTGATACTGCATGTCGTGGGTCAAGAAACTGCCTCCCAGCATGACAATATGTAAAAAAATAAAAACAAATAGAAGAAAAAACATTGAAAAAAATTGGAGCGTTTTTCAAAAGTTGCAAAGCAACCAACAAAAGAGGACTCAACTCCTTCAGGAACTAAAGGGGGCATATAACTTTTTTCACCAAAATTATAATAGTCCTATGGTTGATACAAACTGTAATGGAGACCAGGGGTTCCATTCATTATGATTTGTTTCTGATTGAGTTACAGACAAAAGGTTTTGTTATTGAAGTTATTTATTTTTTGTTGGACATTTAAAACAGATTCTTTAGAAGCAGAGGGACTGGCCACCCTTCCTGTGTAAAAAGGAATGTTTGTTAAATGTCAATTTGTGTTTAAGTTAATCTCAAGTTTCACTCACCTTTCTGGTGTTGTCTCCTCAGCAGGGCGGGGCAGCAAAGGGAAGTTGGTGTCCCAGGTGCTGCTTTTAAGCTGCTGGATCATACCACTTAAATAAGGAGGTGTGATTCTTGGAGGAGTTATGTGAAATCTAGTTTCTTTTGTTTGATTGAACTTGGATTTATTTAGTATAATTTGTATTTATGTAAATGTTTGGTACCATTTATTATTTTGGTAGTTGGGTTCTGTAAATATTATTTAGTTATTATTTCTTTGATTACCCCTCTTCTTGGTTTCTTCCAATCAGTCACTTAGGTATAAAAGGCAGTGAATGTTGGTGTTGGTGACAAAGATGTTGCAATAAAGCCACCTCAACCTGATTTATTTGTTTGCCTCTCCTTCAAACCACGTGCCACCGCCGGTCAAAACTGACACAAACCATGTTTATGAAGTTTGCACAAAATCCTACTCACACAAGGCAATTTCAGCAGTTTTATTCTTCAACATTCAAGATAATTTAGTCATTGCACAGGTGTACAACGACATTGTCTTTGTGCTCCCTAAATACAGCTTACGTAAGAGGTAGTAAAATTGCAAGACACACACACTCTCGCTCTCTCACACACAGCCGATTTAAAGTGTAAAAATGTAAAAGTATCATGTAAACATCGTGGTAATGAGACAAGTATAAACTACAAACTGAAATACAAAGTTAACATAATAAAAATGTGAACATGTTGAGGTATCAGGATTAACTAGCTTAATGCAAAGGTGCTGTAGTGCTTCTTGAAAGGCTCGATACCTTTTAGAATGAGCCGTATCAGGGCTCTGTCACTTTAAGAAAACCAGCTGGAGCTGGCCACATCATCTATCTTCCGCTCTGCTATAAGCTGAGAAGCTCTGAAATCCATAAGGGGCTTGGAGTAGAGTCGCTGTTCCACCAGCCTGGAGAGATGAGTGTCCCCACCAAAAAAACAGCTCATTTTTTCACTTAATTGCTGAAAACAAACACTGACAGAAAACTGATGTTTTATTTTCCATGCTTGGAGTGTTTAAAGAAGCAGTAGACCCACATGGCAGAACAAAAGGATGCAAAAGGTGAGTTTTGCATAATGCATCTCCTTCAATGAAGACTAGAATAATTAGCAAAACAGACACAAGCAAAATAAAAAAAGTGTAAAGTGAGTTAAATTACTATAAAGATCCCAAAATGACACAGAACCATAAATAAACTATGAACAGTGCCTGGAACTTTCTGCACATCTGTTGTCTATAATCACAGATACACAAGGCTGATTTTATTTCAGACAAATTCCACCGGATCATAGCTTTCCAAAAACAAAGTTAAAAGGTCAGTACAGCCGCTTAATCCAGTCCAAACATGATAGTTGTCCATGTCTCTCCTGCTTCCCCTTAAGCTTGACTTACTAACCTGAAAACCTCTCCATCCATCCCTCGATTCCAACCGAGCAATTTTAGGGACACTGATTATCCTGAAACCTGTGCATGTGCGACAGTAAATGCAGGGGCTTGGCTGGTAATTGACCAATCAATGACTGAGACGCCTGCCGTGTAATTGAACAGGGGTTGAGGGGCATTGTAGGACTGAAAGGGTCCGAGGGCTCCTCACTGCCCATTAGACCTGGCAGGGGGTCCACTGTTCCTGTGGACTTTCATCATGGAGCCCGCGGCGCACCGGGTCCTTCAATGCAGGACTGACACCTTTCAGAGGGTGGAGTAAGGGAGTGGCAGCGAGGCAGCTGTGAGGGGTTAAATATCACAGAGAACAAGATGAGCTGAAACCTAACAACTAAAACACAGACAGCATGATGCAAGCCTTTAAGAACCCAGGGAAGTTAAACTTGAAGGTCCCTACTACATCACCCACAATGCAATTCAGCTGCTGTGAAACAGATTCAGGTCTTGTGAATGGTTCAAGCTGTTAATTTTCAGACATTAAGAACTTTTCAGTTTTCTTATTTTCAAACTTATCAGTAGGGCTTATGAGTAGGCCTGTGTGGTTCCTAAAGTCCACAACAACTTCCGCTGTCTTCTGGGCATTTAGCAACAGGTTGTTGTGGCTGCACCAGGACACCAGCCGTTTTACCTAGTTTCTGTAAGCAGACATCCCCGTAGATTAGTCCAATGACAGTGTTGTCGTCTGCAAACTTGATAAGCTTTACAGACTCGTGGTTGGAGGTGCAGCTGTTGGTGTACAGGGAGAGAACACAGCCCTGAGGGAAACTGGTGCTGATGGTCTGTAGGTCCAAGACATTCTTCCCCAGCCTCACTTGTTCATCAGGAAGGCAGTGATCCATCTGCAGAAGGGATCATGCCCGTTCATCTGGGACATTTTGTCTTGGAGGAGGTCTGGGAGGATTGGGTTGAAGGCAGAGCTGAAGTCAACAAACATGATTAGGGCTGCAACAAACGATTATTTGGATAATCGATTAATCGGATGGGGTCTCGACACGATTAATCGATTAATCGGATTACATGGGGAAATTTTTAAAAACTGCTAGGGAAACGTTATTTCTCTCCTTCCTTCACTTTATTTAACACAACATTATTAGAAAACAGTTCAATAGCAGAAAAACAACATGCCATCACCTAAATTGTCTTATAAGGTGTATAGACAGAGACCCTAAGCTACATCTATCTGTGACCTAAAATGCTTGGTCCAAGTTAAACAGCTTAAGGGCAATTCTCATCTGTTTTGTTTGATCTCATCTGTTAATATTTATTTTAAATGTAATTAAACATAGGCTGTGAATTAATCAAAATTGATCACTATTTCCAAAACTGACTGAAAAAATACCAAATAAAACAAAAGTAAATGAATGCCATCCTCCTTGCGATGATGCCCTGGGCAACTGCCATAAAGTCACATCAAGAAATGCTGCTGATCATTCCAATGATCCCAAATAGACTCACATTAGGCCACATGAAAGCAACTGAACCCAAAAATATATTAACCAGTATATAACTGCACTCTCACACAACACGCCTGCAGCAACAGTTAGGACTCCTCCCTCCCTTTTAAAAGCGTTTTTGCTTCTGAGGACATTGTGGTTGTAAAACCACATGCTAGTAGTCTGGCCCCGGTGTGATCAACCAGTTTCTGCGGGAATGTGACGGCGGAACCAGGGCCAGATTAACACTTTGTTGTACCCTGGGCAACAATATTCAAGGGCTCCATCATCACGACCCAAGGATCACCATAATGTGGTCACATACAGAATATTTTACTGTAATGTGCAGTAAATATACTCAATACTTGAATGCCTGACAACACGTAACCCGCCCAGAGTAACCTTTGACCCACCTCGTGTGGACTGACCAATGAGGAGAGGGTCTTAACTTGAGGCCCTCTCTTCATTGGTCAGTCTGCATGAGACTGACTCTCAACTGACATTCAGTCGTAGGCAGCGAAGCGTCTCTGTGCAGCGCAAAAGCCCGGGTGGACAGTTTGTTTAATATAGGGTGACCATATTTCCATTTCCAAACAAGAGGACAGGGGATCTGTGCCTATGACGTCACACTATGGCAACGCCACACAAACCATGTTGGGACCCATTTTTTGTAAGAACTAAATTAATATCAGATTCTGCCAATTAAAGGGCTCTAAAACTATTCATATGTAAATATTTTGCATATTTAATGCAAAATCTAATTTTTCTGCTTTAGTGCTGCAACAAGGTTTTATTAATAATAAATTATTATACCTTTTGTTTTACTACAGCATTGGTAAGCTTCCTGTGCACAGATTATTAAGGATGCTTGTTTCAGCTGTGAGATTAGACGATAGGATCAATGAAAAAATAAGTTGTCACACACTCCATGGAAACTTTCAGAGAATCCACAAATAGTGGCTTTCAAATGGTTTTGTTACTTTTTGCAAGTTTTTAAAAGAAGCAGATGAGACAGCATGTCTGATAATTTAGTTTTTCATCTGATAATATTAGAACATGTCAGTAATGTCTGAGGGGCTTTTATAAACACTGTATAACTAACACTCCTGGAGAGGGCATGGATTACACAGAGGCTTCTGGGGAGCCCAGTTATGGGGGGGGGGGGGGGGCATTTTGCCTTGGCCCCCAAAATGTCTTGAAACGGCCCTGGGTGTGTGACTGAGTTTTGAAGGTGATCTGAATTGTATCAGATGTATAAATATGACATGTGTATAACTTATTTTTTTACTGGTAAAAACGTGTCGTGGAGATAAATCTACCTACATTTGACTTTTCAACACTTTGTTTTGTTTTCTTGTTTTTATTTAACTATTTTCCTGTCCTGTCTGTCTCTCATCTTCCTGCATCTCCTCATAATTCTCCAGAAAATCTGTTGCCTGGATTCTTACCTTTTCACCTCATCGGTTACTTTTGAGCAGATCAAAGGGATCTCCTGACCGAAAAGCGCAGAGGGCGTTTTCGATGCTGCGTGAGGTGACATCACCACAGCACAGGTGATGAGCTCCGCAGTAGCGAGCTTCAGGCACAAATAAGACAGAAAATAGAGAACATGTGCGGACATGAACGATCGTGTGCTAATTATAGTTTTTTGGTTGCGCCACTTTGAGAATGGACCGTGCGCTGGAAGCAGCTGCCTGGATCGCTGTGCAACAATGCGGAACCGGTTCGCAGCAGCGCAAGTCTGCCGGCTCTCCCTCGCGCTGATCTGCCGGCTCTCCCTCGCGCTGATCTGCGGCTCTCCCTCGCGCTGATCTGCCGGCTCTCCCTCGCTGATCTGCGGCTCTCCCTCGCGCTGATCTGCCGGCTCTCCCTCGCGCTGATCTGACTTGCTCTGGTCTGCGCGCAACGGCGGGCGGGAGGGGGGGGGGGGGGGGCGCTTTTGGAAGAGTTGTGCGACACAACGAATCGATGACGCAATTCGTTGCCAACGCTTTTAGTAATCGATTTTCATCGAATTTATCGATTCGTTGTTGCAGCCCTAAACATGATCCTGGCATACTCGGGCATTCAGATGCTGCAGGATCTAGTATATAGCCATGTTGATGGCATCATCTACAGAACTGTTGGCTCTGTAGGCAAACTCCCAGGGGTCCAGAAGGGGGGCTGTGAGGGTCTTGAGGTGGGGGGAGAACCAGGTGCTCAAATAACTTCGTGACCACAGATGTCAGAGCCACAGGTCTGTAGTCATTGAGAATTACTCTTGACATTTAAGCAACTAAGTCAGGTGGAACTAGCTATAAATTCAACATTTCATTTCTAAGAGTGAATACACACAAACATGACAAAAAAAAGTTTTCTGTCTGTTTTGAGGAATTATGTGGCTAAAAAAAGTGGTTTCAAAAGGTCCCCATTTGTGATGTCACAAATGGGGAAATTAGAATAGAACCACCTCTCATGTGCAAGAGTTGCTGCTGGAGGAGCAGCAACTCCACACTGAGATGAAAGTTACAAAGCCGTGAAATGGCTCATTGTGACAGGTACTGAAACTAATGACTAAAACAGCTTAAATTTCTTTGTGAGATTTTGAGCAAAGAACTTTATCAACATGTTTTTATTGACCTCAGAACTATAATAATGTAAATGTCTTCCTTTTATGTTTTGCACTTGCTGTTCACTTTTTTATCTTTTTACCTTTTCACAATACTTAGAAAAATATGTTTTTCTCAAAGCACTTCTGGAGAAAAGTTACAAATCTGCAGATTTCCATCTTAAAACATGACTGTTCCCAGGTATGTGAAAGTCACCTTGATGACAATATTTTTAGGTTTTAATATTCTTATTAATAGTCCTTGAATTTTAATGTTTTTTAAATGAGATCGAAACGTTTTTCAGAATAAGTTTCATGTGATTATTAGACCTTTTTTGCAGTTATGGCTGACTTATTCCTCTTTTTAAGGTCTGTGGATCATTGCTGGTTGAATAAGTCTGTCCTGTAATGTTTGCAAGCATTACCTTCATCCACAAGTGACCCAACACTAAAGAAAAATACAAAAATGAGTCTCAGCGTACCAAATATTTGTACACAATTATTTCCTCTACTGTCTAAATGTTGAGACCCCAGGCTGAGAAATGAAATAAACATACCAATTGGTTTTTCTTCCAACTGAGCTCAGCAGAAATAGCTTCTGCTCAGCTGGGCATTGGTAATCACTTAGGTCTGTTGCGCCCTCCATCTGCATATCATAAATAAGACACTGAATCTTCAAGGTTAGCAGGTACAGCCTTAAACAGGCAGGCATTAATAAACTGGATGTCTGCTTAAGACATGAACTGCTGCATCAATTACACCATCAGCAACTCATGCACATCAGTGTTTGCAACTAAACAAGTAAATAAGCATTGTAGCTTTAACAAATAAAAATTCAAGCAACAAGAAAACACAATTTACTTCTTTTATTCCAAACATTAGTTCATTATATTGAACTAAGGATGACTGCACTGCAAATAAAACACCTGCACACACGATTTTGTGCAGTGTTTTCTAAAACAGCTACAGAACTGATTCTGTAAATACAACACATTTTATTTGATTCACTTCTTTTGATCAATTGGAGAGCAGTTGAACCTGGTGTTCTACAACCCCGATGCTATGACAACCTACAATAGACAAAAAGGCACAACTTTTTTACCCATCACAATGAAGTGCAACGGTTACGGTTTGGGGTCAGAAAAACCCTGCAGACGGCAATGCTCCCTCAACCTGTTGAGGAAAAACAGGTAATGAGACATTCAATAGATATTTTAAAGCACTTCTGCAAATCTTGAGAAATATCTTGGAGATTCAAGTGGTGCTAACCTGACAGCATTTATTCTGATGAATCCAGAGGCATCACACGGGTCATAGTCTCCTTGCACGTCCATGCTGGAATGACAAAAAAATAAAATAAAATTCAGTGTTCAAATTCCAGGTTAATGAAGGGCAAATCGCAAGAGAAATCAATAACTAAAAAGAGATTTGAGATTGCTGTAAAAATAAGCAACACAGAGCCTTCTCACCCGCTGGGATAAACTGAATCGCTGATGATCGGCTATTTGGAAATAATGTTCTGATTGATTTTCCTTTAAACGCACCTGCTTGGCACCTTTTGTACTAAGCGATGGAGAATCAATATAACAGAACATGTACAGAACCCCACCAAAGATCCTCAAAACTCTGATAAAAACAATCCCATCATATCAACTGTGAGCCATGTTGCTGAGATGATTTTTTAAATCTGATGTTTGCCTTCCAGTTTGCCCACTTCTTTTGTTAAATAAGTCCTGAATCTATAACTTTGTGTTGAACGCTGAAGCTGCTCTTTGTGCAAGAACCTTACAAAGAATGCCGTGTAATTACAGCAGTTTCTACCTGCAGTGTTTAATACACTCCCTTACCGAGTCTTTTCCTCCTTTTGACACCCCCAACTCCCGAGGTAGAGCTTGCGCTCATTCTTTAAAAGCATTTAGCAAAAGAGGAAATTGCCAACAAATGATAGGATAAACACTAAAAAAAGAAATGACGACAACTGAATCATCAACTCTCAATAAAAGGCTCCCTACCCGGCACCTGAACGCCATTATGAGTGAGCGGCCACAAAGAATTTGGCACTTTGTGTGTGTGTGTGTGTGTGTGTGTGTGTGTGTGTGTGTGTGTGTGTGTGTAAGCATGTGATTGTGTTTGCCTTTAAGAAACCCTGCAGTCTTAATTGAGAGTAAAGCTGGTCGAGAGCGAGGAGGGTGACATTTCTGTCTCAGATGGGTGCGGTGAGGGACTGTGTTACCACTGTGTTAATGACGCCATTTACTGTTGCCCGTGGCGAGCCAACAGGATGTCAGCAGGGGTTTCATGCCTAATCTGGTCAATGTGTGTATGTCTGTGTATACGTCTGACTCTAGCAGGATCTCACTCAGTGGTAATTAAGTGTGTGCTGCTTCAGGTGTATCGATGCCAGGTACGTATAAGTTATTGTCTAACAGAAACAGAAATGTTTTACTAATTCTCTTAATTTTAATTTAAAAAAATCACATACATACTGAAATAAATCAGAATTAGATATGTAGCAATTAATACATATGACCAATAAGATGTGACATTCCATACAAATATGAAATATTAATCTGATTGATCTTTGAATGTTTAATCAGAAGATTCTAATGTTCTTTGCTTATTCAGGGACCATAAACACACTTCGTATTAATTCGGACAGAGTCAGGTATATAGTTTATAAAATGAATAATTATTTTTCCTAAACTAACAATTTGTACATGACAAGATATGTATTTCTAAGACTTCAGAGGCAAACTAAAAGCCACTTGAGAGGTTGAGTCGGGCTGGCGTGACGCGCTCTTTACAAACATCAGCTGCGATTCCAAACTTGCGTTTCCAAAAACTTTATTAAAGTAAATCCAATTAACTCGAAAAATAACATGCTCAAAATCAAACAGTACAATTATCACAGCGATCAACTGACGGTCAGCAAAAATATGCGGCAACACGCTCAGCCACTCCTCCTTTTCCCATATTATCTGAGCAGGTGCTCGAGATGATGTTAAATCCCCACCCATGATCACCTGACCTGACACTGATCTCCGTTTACAACCAATAAACCCACCAAAAACACATCAATAAACATGTATATGTCTCCTATAATATGAATAATGAGATGTGGTGTGGTGGATGTGAGGTGATGTAATGGAAGCTAGATGTTGTAGCAACCGTTCTTTGTATCTGAGAGAAATTGTGAAATCTGGGTATAAAAGAATTTTTTTGTTGTTTTAAACTAGAGAGTCGTTTATTAAAACAGCATCAGACGCAATCTGTCGTGCCAAGTCTACGCACCCTTGGTGTGGAGGTTCTCGCTCGATCCGGGGGGGTCGATGGTCACTGCCGGTGGAGTGAACATCTGATATCAGGAACCCATAGATAGCTCCAATAAGACCCGTCCAGTCTGAGATCCCTTGAGGTGAAGGCAGGAAGCTGGGATGCTTATTTGAGTCTAAGGTTGATGTTTGCTTGGCTCTTAGAGAGCTGGTTGTCTGGTATCAGCCGCAGCATTGCAGAGAGGCTTTGACAGGAGGTCAAAGGAGAAGATGGTTTCGAAAGGCTTCTTTCCCGAATTGGCCGGTTCGAGGGTCAGCAAGAAACTGAATTACTCGGTAAGTAATTCTTGTTTTATTAAACTACTTTGTTATGATTTCTGACCAAGTTTGGCAAATCAGAATTTGACACGTTTCTGAGTAGATTTACCAACATCCCTCAGAAAGCCACGCCTTCTTGCAGATACAAAGACATTTTTAACCTTAATATGTATCTTATTGTAATGTGTATGAGTGTAAACAATGATTAACTTGTTAAATCAAACACATAGTGATTTGTGATATAATTGGATCATTGTATAAACAATAATCATTTCAAATTCATTGATTTAAGCACAGATTATTCAAACATTTGATTTAAACGTCTTGTTCATTCATCACATATGATTATTTAACTTATAACTATAACATCGTGGAGTCTTCACTCATTCAGAGTGAAGAATGCTGACGTCTGGCGTGAGTGCAAGTACCTAAGGTGAGAATGTTTGTTTGAATGTTTTGTTTTCATGGTATGTAAACACGCACTGCAGAACCTTCTGGGTTTGGAAGGCCAAATAGAAAGTGGATTTATTTCTGTAGATGAAAGGTCACTATGTTGGTCTATGTAGATGGTGAAAATTTTACCCTTTTGGACATTACAGATATTTGGTTAAAAGTACCAATAGATTTAAAAAAAACTTTTAGCTAGAACTTTAACATGGATCTCAGTGGTTGCTGTGCTAGAAACTTGACTAGTTTCATTTCTGACACCACTATGCAGCCCTCTGCTGACTAAAAACGGCACTTGATAGTTTATAGCAGGTAGGGGTTCTAGGAGCTCTTTACCTGCTTTATGGCTATTAGCTTTAATGCTAGAAGTTAGCATTTTCAGTTTGCCGACTGTCAATAAAAAGAAAAAGAAGTTTGCTTGTTTTGTTGGCATCAAGGCGGAGCCTGGAAGTAAAAGTAAGAGAGTAAAGTCTTTGTAGGCAAGGCAAAGAGCTAAACTGGAGCAAACATTGGCACAGCTAACCCTAGTTAGAGGGAGCTAAGGCAACAAAATCAGACTGATTGTGACCTGGCTTTGTTCCTACTGACTTGTAAGTAATATGTTTTGTCCAACAATTGTGGATCTTTTAACTTTATGGTTTATTAATTGGCTGATGTTAGTGTAAGCTCATTGTTAGTGCTAACTACAGCAGGCTGCAACAGGGTTGTTTATGACAGTTGTAATTCCACTTTCAACCAATAGAGCGGAGAAGCGGGAAACTGCTCAGTGTCACTTTAAAGATAAAGTTCAGATTATTTAGAGCGAGTTTCTGTTTTGAACAATCCCCATCTTACCTGTTGTAGCCAACTCTTTGCATGACCTCAGTTTAAGGAAAATGAGATGAGTTTAGATTGAGCAGAATAGCTAACGGCAAGTTAAAATTGGAACAGACTCCAAATGATAAAAAAAATTGCTGCAATCTAAAAGCCAGGTTAAGGTCAGTGTCATTAGAGTAGGCCTTCACTCGTTTTTCAATAACTCTGCAGTGGTCTGATGTTAAAATAAATAAATAAATATATAAATAAAACTCTTGCACTCCTATTTCTGGAAGGAGAAGTTAGCCGGAGGAGAGGGAGGTGCAAAACGGCAGGTTTTGAAGTCTGACTCATTAATATTCATGATTTTTGAACATCTCGCCTCTGATTGGCTAACAGCAATGCAACTGTTTCGCTGGCTTCTTTGCTCTGCAATGCTGATGTTCCATCACCTCAAATACCACAAGCCTGAATGTGTTCTGCCATGCTGTGGAGTTACCAATGCTAATCTTTAGCTTCTACTAGCTGAGATGTGCTCTGCTCTCTCATGGCTAAACACAACCTTCTCCATCAAGAGCCATCGTGAGTGAGTCCATGAAATGCAAATTTGCACAGTTTGCTTTGAATATTAGAATTTTAAATTGTTTTAAAGGTGAATAGCTGCTCGCTCTGACCAGTCTGATCAGAATTATTCAGTATTTTTCCACACAGAGGTGGCACAATTTAAGTGTCTCAGATGCAGATCTGGAAAAATATCTGACAAAACATCTTGAAAATGAAAACATTAATGAAAATGTTCTAAATGTACAAGTGAAACAAAAACAATCACAACATGGACTTATGGAGTAACAATCAGAGTAATCATTAAAAAATAACACCGTATTTATCACCTCTTTTGTGTTTTTCATCCCCTCCCATTCTGACCTGCTTAACACCCATGACACCCTGTTACTTTTCTCCTAAAAGCCCAGTGAAATCACCTCTGCTCGGGCTGAAGACACTATTAGCTCTCTCACTTTAGGGTACAACTGGAGTATGCGTGAGTGTGTGTGTGTGTGTTAAGCGGAGCTGGAGAGCCATATGGAGGGGTTTTCCTTTGGTCAGTGCTGAGCCTGCCCAGAGGGCATCAAGGGTCAGCCTTCTGAACAAACCCACTGTTACCGCCACTAAGAGGGCATTAGGGGGTTGGGGTGGGTGCCCTGCAGGGACTAAGTGCGACACTTCTCTGATGTCTTTGTGAGGCAGGGTCAGTCTAGTATGCTGATGCGGGGGTCATCGGGAACTTGAGCAAGCTGATCAGCGAACAAATGGAATAACTGCACTGTGTCCAGAGCAGCTCCCCACATCTGTCAGGCGCAAAAACACACACACACTTTGTCTTTATCTTACACACACACACACACACACACACACACACACACACACACACACACACACACACACACACACACACACACACACACACACACACACACACACACACACACACACACACACACACACACACACACACACACACACACACACACACACACACACACGTGCAGCTCTTCCACGCTCTGTTTACCTGACCAGCTCCTCATTGTACAGAGACTTGGGTGACTCTCGTCCCAGGATGTAGACCTGACCCTTAAAAATGGACAGCTGGACTTTGCCCTCCACGTTCTCCTGGGACTTGGCTATGCAGTGGCGCACAAAGTCACACTCAGGACTGTACCAGAATCCTGTAACAGAGGAATGACTGTTGTGGGCTGTGTGGTGAAAATAAAATACAGGTTTGGGCTCACATTTGACTGAATTTTGTGTAAAACAATTCGTTATTTTGATTGCTGCTAGAGGGGAAAAGCTGTAAAGAATCAGAAAAGATGTAAATAATCCATAACAAATATTACTTTAACAGAAAATACATAAAGCGAATGAGTTTTTAAAAAATCAACACCACCTATAAAACTTCTATGTAGGACAGTTTAAAGTAACACTAAATAGTTTTCTAAACTTCAAGCTACAGCTTTAAGATTGATCTCAGTGACTGCTGACTTAGAAACTTGACCAGTTTCATACTTGACACCAATCTGCAGCCCTCTTTGTGGCCAGATACTGCACTTTACAGTTTTGTGGAGTGGCTAGGTGCCCTATAGAGGGAGCTCTTTACCTGCTTTAACGCTGTCATATTAGCAGTTAGCTTTTTCAGTTTGCTGATCGTCAATAAAAAGCACAAGAAAAAAAAAGTCTGCTTTTTGGTTGGCATCAGTGTGGAGCCTGGAAGTAAAAGTAAGAGAGTAATGTCTTTGGAGGTGAAGCAATAAGCTAAAACCAGAGTGAACTTCAGCATGGCCTACACTAGTTTGAGGGAGCTAAAGGAGGCTAAGAAAGGGTGACTGATGGTGACCTGGCTTTATTGCAACTGGACTTGTAAGTAATAATATTTTGTGTCCAACAGTGTTGCTCTTTTTACTTGGTGGTTTATTTTTGTATTAGCTGGCTCATGTTAGTGTTAGTTCTTTGTTAGCATTAGCTTGTTTACGACAGTTGTAATTCCATTTTAAACCAGTAGGGTGTAGGAGCAGGAAACTGCTTACTGTTAGCCTGGCAAGCCAGACTAAATAAATGTATTATTTAGTCTGGCCATGCTCCATTGACGGCTCTCGGTTGTGGGGCGGGTTCTACCGTTGTCTTTCAAATGATCTCCGCATTCCACTGGACAATTAATGTGACATACTCTTGTTTCACTCTGTTGCATCATCCCACCCACCAGGCATATAGAGTGCCCTGATTGGCCCACAAAGCGGATAAAGCTCTGTGATTTGTTCACTAAGCAGATAGAGCACTATGATTGGCCCACCATTATGGACCAATCACAGCTCTTTATGTGTTTGAAACCCCTCTAGAGAGCTGTGATTGGCCAGCCAGAGTCCTGATAGGAGCTGCTGAGGTTCCAGTGGAGCATGCCTAGACCATTCTTTGCAAAGCAAGAATTTGGTCTAGTTCACTAGGCTAGCTTACTGTTACTTTAAAGAGAAAAATCTAATATTAGAAGATTTTTTCTTTTTAATGAAAAAATTAAACATATTTGCTTTTGTGTGCGTGTAAATATGCACAGCCTGTAGGTTTATTTATTATTTCCTGATGCACGAAAGCCATCAGACCTGTCTCCACACCAAAAAGATGATTTTCACTTTCAAATCTCATAACAATTTAATAATTCCATGCAGAAATTCTTTCGTATCTTCTGAACAAGCCTGTCGAGTACATGTTGATCAGGTTATACCGTCACAGGCAATAATGATAAACAGGCTCTACGTGAATCAGTAACTTATTTTAAAAGATGCATCCCAGTCTGTGTTCCAGGTGAAGTTTACGCATGCCTTCCTTTCTTCTCTTTCATTTAGCAGACCTGAACCTTCGTTCTCTGGGACAGATGGGGAGAGGGATGTGTCTATATGTGTTCAGAGGTCAGGCACACCCCACTCAGCAGGGGGTCCTCCTCTCATCAGCAGCTGACCTCCACCTCATCGTCTGGCCATGTTCAAAGACACTCCCCGGCTTTTATTCCTTCTGAATTGGCACAATGTGTTGGACGCGACAACTGATGGACTTCAGGGACATATTTTGGACTTTGAAATGAAAAAGTGGTTCAGGAAACATATTCTTTAGATCTTTTCTTTTTGGAGGGGTAGAAAACGACAAAAGAACACTTTCCAGTTGATATTTCAGTTTCAAGTTATATTTAAAAAAATTAACAGCTCAGAATCTATAATATGAATCATTAATTAGATCCCATATTTTACAGCATTAAAACAGACTTAAGAAGGTATTTGATGAGTTTTTTGTCTCAAATTACAGCATCTGAAAACTGTTTTGTGTAAATGCTGCTGTAAACAGATGCAGGACAGGTGGATTGTTAACATAAGCCCCACTACCAGTCGCCTACAATCTGCAGTTATTAATGATTTAAACCCACAATGGGTTTAATCTCTGCCCTGCTTCTGAAGGGAGCACCTTTGTGTCTCCTCGTCTCTGGAGGACAGAACGGAGGCGGCCTAGCAGTCGGCCTGTAATGGCACTGATCCTATTATGTGGATGAAGGTGCAGACGACTGGAGACTTGGCAGAAGGGGAGGATTAAGACACCTGAGCCAGGAAAAGCTCGCACACATGGGCAAACACACTGACCGTGTAGGGGGTTTGTGCACTTATCTGAGGCGTGTTTGCCTCTATCTTGTTTAAACGGGTAAATAGAATCAGTGCGGTTTGGCGTACAGCTGAGAGGAAACGTTTGAGGTAATTACCATTGTACACGAGTTCAGAGAACTTGACACCAAGTCCCTGTTTGATCCTACGTACTTCTTTGTCCATGGTGAACGTCTCGATGTCCAAGTGGGCCTTCAGGAGGACGGTGCCTCCTGGAGTTTCATATATGCCTGAAAAATAATCAGAAAGTAGAACAAAAAATGCTTAAACACAAAATAAAAGTCTAAATTGTAAGTTGTATATTAAAAACATCTTAAAAAATTCATTATTTTAATAATCAGCCTGGTAAACTTTCTACTCATTTTATAATGTGGCACTGTAATGACTTGAAAGCCATTTTCAGAAGCATAAACCCATTTATCTAAGCTAACTGCATCAAACAGCCCGATTAGTCATTAGCAAGGTGACAGACAGGCCGTCACGACGCTCACAAAACAGGAACGAGGCTGTCCAGGGTAAATGACAGGTTAGGAGGCCCCTGCCAGCCTGGATTCTGGACCAGGGCTCAGCCTACCCTGCAATTTACCCCCTCTGGAAAAGGGAGGGAGGGGAGATGGAAGAAAAGATGAGGTGCATGACGGCAGAAATGAAGCTGTCACTTAAATGTCAGCTAAAAACAAAAGAGCAGGGGGAATGCTGCTAAGGACAAATCTTGAGAAAGTGGGTGCAGTTTCAGATCTTCTGACAAAAAAGTAATGCTATGGTGTATTCTTAGAGATTTAAGAGATGGCTGCACTTTAATCTCTTTTAACCCGCTCAAGACTGAATAACCCCTGAAAACATCACCTTTGGTCCTGATCTGTAAATGTGCTGACGGGCAAAAACCCAGAGCTTAGCGACACAACTGAAAGTCTAAAGCTTCAAAAGATCGTCACCTGAGCTGGAACGGCTCGGGCCTCATGTGCAGGGACACTTCCTTTGGCTCCATCAGATAAATGGTTAAAACTACCCTCCAACACAACTTGGCTTAAGTGCTGTAGAACAGACTGGAGCCCATAATTGGCCGACCTCTGGTTAAGCTTCAACACTTTAGCTAGGCTTAAGAAGACCTGACCCTCAGTAGTTTTAGAGGTTTCACTCGATCCTGCGCTAGCCCTGCTGCACGCCTGCAGGATGTAACGCTTCCTGGGCTGATCCCATTCGACATCTTTGGGCTAAACAAGAACATAATCAGGCTGCGCATGTAAATAAAGAAATGAAAATAAAAAATACCCATTATAAAAGCTTTTGACAACTCATTTTAAGTTTCACAGCGGTTTGACATGTTCATCGACAGATGAAGCTATTTCCGAGGCCATCGGCAGAGCACAAGTCAGAGGTCTGACAGCGTGGTGACAGGTGGGAAATATTAGTCTGGTGCACAGGTTGTCCCGTGTTTTGTGGCGCAGTGACAACATTCTTGACGAACCATTTCAGTCCCACCCGCCTCCTCGACCTCACGCTGATAAACACGACCCAACACAAATAAGTATGACATGTCCCCCTGCTCTTTCCCTCCCATCATCTATTGTGCCAACGCCACTGCTGCTGCAGGAGAGGCCAGCGCATCCAATCCATGGTAGTTATTCAACCATTTGGCCACCTTGTGCTCCACCTCTTCACGTTGTTTCGAAGACAGGAAACAGCTTTGATCTTTTGTTCATCCGAGGGTAGAGAAAAGTGGGCTACCCATTTTCCAATTTCTACCTGCCAAGTTGCGCCGCAGCTACAGTCCGCCGGCCGGTCAATTTGCCAATCATAGCACATACAGTTGTGGGTGGGGGGAGAAGTGTGTGTAGTTGTAGTTACGTCTTGCACGGCCAGGACCGCACGCTGGCCTCGTACGTTCACTGTAACACATGCAGACCCCTAACAAAGGAGCTTTTCAAGCTGCCTGTTGATGCCAAAGATAAACAGACAAAAACATCCTGCGCACCTTCATCTCCTTTCTAGAAAACTGTTTGGATTTTGTTTGCAAAAGTGAATAAAAGTAACTCCGATATCTTGATTCTGGGTAAACCAGAGGGAAACATCCTCCAGAAGCAACGGAGTGAGACATTTAAGGCACTCATGTAAAATAACTGCAAATTGCATGAAAGCCCTGGATGTTGAAAGGACAGCATTTGAAAGGGTGTAAAATTTAAATACACACACACACACACACACACACACACACACACACACACACACACACACACACACACACACACACACACACACACACACACACACACACACACACACACACACACACACACACACACACACACACACACACACACACACACACACACACACACTAGAATTTCTTACCTCGTGACTTCATGCCGATAAAGCGATTCTCTACAATGTCAATCCGACCCACTCCATGTTTTCCTCTAGGAGACAAAAGCAAGCTCAGTGGATACTTTTGTATGCTGGCTTTAGCTACACTCAGCTGAATCTCCCCGTGCATATCTGGTCTCTGATTTGACGTAGGAGACTTATGTATAGGATCCTCTGAGTAGAAATGTTTTCTTTTACATTCTGGAAGTATTACAGGTGGGCAGCAGCGTTGCAGCACAGCTTATTTGTTACGTACTGTACCGTTTGATGGCGTTACACGTGTTACTTTGTGACGATGGTATTATCATAAGACCACTTCTACAGTCTCGTCACTTCAGGAAGTTATCAGCCCGACTGAGCCGTTTACAACCAGATAAAGTCGGGGCATGTAAACACACCGTCTTGAGCAGCAGAAAAAAGAGCAGAGTCAGAGGAGTTTCTAGAAGTTTTGACTTGTTTCCTCAGATGGTTGGTGGTGCTGAGCTGCTGTGATTTAGAAGTTTGGAATAAATCAAAAACCTAAAAACTTCTTGGCATCAAACTGTTCTTCAAAATTGACATGTCTTAAATCCATAGCATATACCAAAGGGGATCAGAAAATAACTTATTGGCCCATAGACTCCCATTTATTTTGTTTTGCAGTAGGGGACCCAGATGAGTGTGACTTAGGCTCCCCAATGAAACGACTATTTCCAACAATGTTAAAGGCACTTTTAAGAATGGTCTTTAGTAATAATTGGTACAGCCTTTGTCACAAGAGTATATTTATGCATTAAAATTAATTTGAGTTTAGAAAACAAATTTAATTTTGGCTAAACATTAGAGAAAAAAACGCACCTGTTCAGTGTTTTAATGCTTTTCTAATTTCCAAGCAGTTTGGTTTAAAATTTTAATTTGCACAAAAATCTGAAGCAAGTCTACTCACCCAATCTCATTGAGGTATGAGAAAATTTCCAGGGGTGTGTCTTTGGATTTGCCTTCCTTCACATTGATCACCTTCACAGGCACTCCTGAAGAAATCAATGTTCTTACATTAAAACCAATGTTGCATCAACAGGTGCAAAATTTAATCATATTTACAGGTGAAACTCAAAAAATTGGAATATGATGCAAAAGTTCATTTATTTCAGTGCTTCAACTTAGGCTGAGAGACCATCTAAGGGCTCAAGAACCCTTTGCAGGTGTTTTGGATTCATTAGCTGATATAGCCTTCATTCATTAGCCTAGAAGTTGAACCTTCTCACAATACTCTAATTGTCTTAAGATTTTGAATTTGGAGTTTTCATGAGCAGTAAGCCAAAATCATCACAAATAACAAATAAAGGCTTGAAATATCTGGCTTTGCATGTAATGAGTCAATCTTATATGTTCGTTTCACCTTTTAAGTTACGGAAATTAATGTTTGCACCATATCCAAACTTTATTGCACAATTTATATCCTGTCCTCTAGCAAGGAAACTAAAGCCAGTACCTCACTGGGCTGCAACTGTTGGAACTGTGAACGAGATTTGGTTTTCCAAAAATATTTCAAAATGTTTGCAGGATTTTCAGTTTGCACACTTTAGCCACAAGGCCTCGCTCTCGTGTATCTAGAGTTGCAAGACCAAGTTCAGAGCTATTGCAGAAGTCTCAAACTTGTTTCAAAATCTTTTCAGTTTTAATTCTCAGTTTCATTTCTGATGACAGTAGTCTAAAAAATTTTGTTTTTGAGGGGGAACCCAGAAGCACCCGGATCAGCACGCGGGAGTCTGCTGCAGCTGAGAGTGGCAGAGCACGGCAGGATTTGGAGCCTTATTTTCCTGATATTTGGACATCTTGCCTCAGATTGGTTAACAGCAACACGACTCTACCACTAGCTCCATTTACTCTGCCATTTGGAGGATTTATTTTCACAAATAACACAAGCCTGAAGGAGTTCTGCTGTGTGGTGGAGTTGCTAATACTAACAGTTAGCTTCTGCTAGCTAAGATGTCCTCTTGTGTTTCTTGGATGCTAAACCAACAACAGCCTTTCCTGTTGTGAGCCAAGAAGGGTGAGTCCATGAATGTCAAGTGACAGTTTGATGTAGGTCTGTCAGACTTGTCAAACCCTAGTATTTGACTATGTATGTTATATCAGAAGCTAATGTGGGATGAGATAGGTGTAGGAGACCATTTTCTTGTTCAGCCTGCTTGAAAAACTCAGAGCAACTGATTAAAATCAGAAATAATAAAAATGGGTTTTCAGTGTTCCACAACTTTAAAACTTGGAGCAAAAGTGTGATTCCATTTTAAAAGTGCAAATCCCTCAACTTTAAGTCTCCCCTTAGTTACAAACAGTTCTAACTTTTATTTTGTTTTTTTAGAAAAGGCAAAAAAACACACTCTACATTCTCATAACGCAGTTTTCAGTAAGATCAGACTAACAACAACAAAAACAAAACAAGAAACTGCATCTCAAAATGTTTTTGTATTTTAATTCTGCTGACGAGTGCTTCTCCTCTCCGTCTCAACAGACGACCCCTAGAATAAGTGACACCCTTTAGAAAGACCATGGTGAGAAAAGGCTAATAAATTCAAAGGCCCTCATCAATTGAAAGCTGTGAAATTGTGGGCTGGCCTTTACCTAATTCAATTACCCACGCAGCTTTGTTACCCTCCGTCTCTTTAACCCAGGGACAGAATGTTTGTGTGCTCATGTGCATGCGTGGAATAAACAAAAGCACCTGCAGCAGATCCATCACCCGTCTTCCTATTACCACGTCTCTAACACGCGGAGGGACTCTTCTTTTTTAGAAGACACCCACGCTCGCTCCGCACACTTCCTCTGCGAAGCCACTTAAAACTGAGTGCACATCAATCACTGTCACGGAGCCGCTCATTCACGGCCCTCAGTTAGCAACACGAGCCAAAGGTTGAGGCGAGGAAGCAGACAGATGTGTGAAAAAGGGGCAGAAGAGGCTACAGAAGGTGGGAATGAGGACCTTTTTGTTTGTACTCGAGTGTGTGTATCCGTTATCAGCTTAGAGGAGAAGAGGACCACTACTGGTCACCTTTCATCAGGCCAATCTCCAAATTGATTGATGTATGAGGGACTGTCTCAACACAAGGGGCTTGTTGGTGGCGGGAACCTTGGTAAAGAAGAAGTTCATCCAAGAGCAGGAGAGGGCAGCAGTGCTTTCCTAACCTCCCCTGCCTTTAACATATCTAATAATTAGATTAAAGGTTCTGATAAATGAAGTGAACGTCTGAACGTGGGAGTGTCCCTCTTTCCTATCATTCCATCATTCACTGTGGGTTCTCTCTCTCTCTCTCACGAACCCCCCTGTTTCTTTCTGGAGTTTTTGAAGACTAACAGTGCACACAATGGGGCTGTAGACACAGTTGTAGGAAAAATTACTGCTTTACATTTTTCTTCTCCGTCTCTCTTTCCTACTCACTTCTTCGGCATGACAGGAGGGAGGCATGAATTTTTTTTGCCTTTGAAAAAGGGAGAGTAATGGGGAACGGACCGTTTGACGGGGGTAAAGGTTCCTGTTGTTATATATTCTTTTTTAATCAGTGAGAAAACTTTGGTGAGAAAGGCAGGGATGAAAAGGTGGGAGGGGGGAATGAAGTGAAACATTCTTGTGCTGATCTTGCACTCAGAGGGAGGAGTAGGCTTGGGCTTTTGTGTGGACAACTAAAACAGCTTTTGTCATAGTGCGCTCAATAAAAGGCCCCAGAATATGTGTGAAAATGGGAGTTCGGGGCCGCAAGGAACCCGCGAAACCAGTCCGGGCTTTACTGGGTGCGTCGCCGTCTTCACAAAAGACACATCTAGTCTCCAGCTGAACCGACGCCGGCCGACTTGTTTCGTTGTTAACATTTTCTTTGGGGGAGACTGGTAAAGCAACGGGACGAGCACAAGGCACTTTATCTTATGCTTAGATATGGCATAGTTAGAAATCACACCAAATCATCCCACACAAGTTCTGGCAAACTTTTGAACTTTTCCAAATTTACGATCCTGGCTCATAAAGCCGCCCATGGAGCTGTGTGATGAGAGGGGCCAGTGTGCTCCAGCCGATTGATGTTCTGCACTCCGGCCTCCCCCTGGTGACCAGGGATGAAGGAACATCTGTGTCCTTAGCCGCAGGGTGAACGTGTCCTGCCATTTTCACTTTGCACAAACATATGACATTTTCTAGTCAGCCACCGTTAGCCCTTGAGGCAACATACCTAATGAGTGTTTCTCTGGCCCCTCTGGGCTCGGTGTATTAGCTGGAGTTAATGCTTCCGGCTTGTGTGTGCGCCCCCAGGCCAAGCATGGCAGTTCTGGACTGAGAATCGCTGTTAGGAGGTTAAGGATAAGTCTGGGTGGTCATAAGTGGAAATAAAGTGCTGGAGGTCAGCCTTAAAGCTAAAACATTGTGGTTGGGTAATATGACGAGATGTGGACAGAGAAGCTGATGTTTTCTCTTAAATTATTATAAAATCCCCTAAAATGAAACGCATTATGATATTAACACTAGTAAGGAACAAAATAACAAGGTAGGGTCCTGTCAAATGAAACATCTGTTAATTAGGGTTAGGAATAGATTAGATCACCTCTTTAGAAAGGAGAAAATGGTCTGAGATTTGCATAACGGACTTTATTTGATCACTCTACAGCAAAGACAACAGATGTATGTTTTTTTAGTCCAAATATATATTTCTTGCAGTGATTTCCTGAAGGCTTTTCACAGTGTTTGTTTCTGTTGTTTCCCATCAGCCTAAAGCTCAAATAAGCTTTAACATGGCCTTTGTTGAGAAGTGGCTTTTCCTTTGTGACCCTCCCAAATAAGACATCTGTGGAGCGCTTGTGATCCTTTATTCATCTCTGTATTTCTTGAACTGTAACTGATATTTTCAGCTAGAGGCTGCATTGGATATATCAAGTTCATAAGATATATTTTGTGTTTCCATTCAAGGGCTGTAAAGCAAAAATACTCAAGTGTTTCAAAGGAACGGATTCTTTTCTATACCCACATTTATATATGGAAACACAGAAACACTGATTATAATAAGAAATAACGATTAAACATCTTTTGTACATTCACTCTGTGTAACCCTTCTGTTATTTTGTTCTTAAACACAGCGTAGTAGAAGATTTGTTTTTTCCTTTTCCCTTGCTGACAAGTTTTAGACGAGTGTCAATGCCTCCCCGCTTGACACTCAGCTTTAAAGGGTTGGATTGGGGGGTTAAACCACCAAATAGCTCCCAAGCACAGCCCCTGCTGCAGCTCGCGGCTCCCCACGGGGATGGGTCAAATGCGGAGATGTAATTTCACCCATGTGTGATGGTGGCTAATGGAACTTCAACTTGAAACAGATCAGCAGAGAATGTCTCGGCCAAGTAGAAGTTAATTGTTAGCATTAACAACTCCACTACATGGCAAAACTCCTTCAAGCTTGCGTTTTTTGTGGAGATAAAAAAAATCAATGTTGCAAAGCAAACGGTCAGTGGTGGAGTTGCATTGCTGTTTGCCAGTCAGAGATGGGATGTCCAAATATCATGAAGTAAGACTCAAGGAGACTCAAAACGAGGACTCAATAACAACAAACCTTTTCTGAACTCAATCTCTAGAACATCTGGGACATTTGGAGCATCTTCTGGGTTTTTGGTCATCAGGTACAGATCAGCAGGAGCATGACTCTGAAAAACAAAACCGCATTATGTGTTTTATGAAAATGACGACTCTTCAGAGAGAAGGTAACTTGGTTATCACAAGTAGAGAGACAAAAAGTGAAAACATTCAATTTAAAAATATATAACTAAGTCTATGAAGCATGTTTCACAACAGAGAATTGCAGAGAGGAGTAAAAATAAATATATATATATATATATATATATATATATAAATAAAATAAATGCCTGATTTACTTGCAAGTACAATAAATGTCTGACAAGTCAGTAAACAACCGACTCGATGAAAGAATCACCATCTTCTGAGCAGTTTTAAAGCTTCTTCTGATCTTCCACTTCTGATTTTCTGAGTGACATCTCACTTCTGATTCATTTTCAAATAAACACTTTTACCTAAAGGGGCATCAGACAACAAAGTCTAAAAGCCCACTAAAGTTATTCCGGGTGACAGACATTTGTCATTTTATTTTTTTCATTCCAGTTGGTGGGAGCTGGGAGTGATTTCAGTAAGTCGCGGTTTGGACCTAAAAGATCATGGTTGTGTGACGATTCCTCCCACCAACGAGCCCCTGCAACAATTACACAGTATTAGGACAGGACGATGGACAATGTCCCCTGAGCTGAGGCAAATTGCAGGGGGACTATGCAAAATAACTACTGGGTGCATTTAAATGGAAAGCTTTACCAGACTCTAAATGATCATACGATAACTAATCGGCATTCGCTCGCCGCCTGTCAGCGAGGAGAAAACGAGCAGCGCAATCACTTTCCTTCCTTTTAACTAAACACAAAAATTGACTGGGAAGACGAGCGTCTCCCTCTCTTTTATTTTCTGCCTCAGTGCCCTGAAAGATGCCAAATGAGAGCGAATAGGGAAGAGACGAAATGACTACTCTAAAAAGCCTATTGATGCCTACTCTTTGAGAGGGGGGGGAAGGACAGAAGGGGACTGAATGACTAGTTTTAGCTGTTTTTTCAGCCTTCGGATAAAACACATAGCACATAGGAAGCATTGGCTTAAACAATGTGTGGTTATCAGCAGCTCCTATAAAGTCAAATACTTCCAGAAATAACACTTCCTACCTTTTTAACCTAAATTTTCATTCAAGTTTCATTTCCCGTTCCTAAACTAATTGATCCCACCCAGTGGCTATTAGAATGGACAAATGATGAATTTAAACATATACACAAACTGTGCCATGATAAAAAACTCATTCATCCTCCCAGCAGTGCGAGCTTAAACTTATGGACTGGCGAATGAAAAGAAACAGAACATAAGGGATTGGGGTTGTTTCCAGTGAGCAGGAGATCAATGCATTTCAATTCAAACCCCCTGCAGGTGGACCTGTCCCCAAAACCATGGCCCTGAAAGAGAGAAAAAAGGTAAAGATAGAGAAGGCGGGGGGCCGAGGGTATTGGAGGGAAATGGGGCGTGAAGCACACCATCATGTAGCGCCCAACAGCTCCTTTGGCAGTCTTTGCTTCGACGATATTGTTGTGCTAAACGTGCAGGAAAAAAAAGAAAGAAGGCTGACGCATGAACTTAAAGCAAGTAAATTTCTATCTTTCCACTCATTAGTTGCCTCATTGGGTTTCAATCTAAGCCAAAAGGGCCCCGAAAGAGGCAGAGGTGCCAGGAGGGGGAGAGAGGAGGGAAGAGATAGAAAGAAAAAACATCTTTGGAGCACCGGATTGGAAGTGATGCTTAAATCACTGCGTCTCAAGTCAGTTTGTCTTATTAAAATGCAAATATGGCAAACTGAGCCTACAGAATATCAACACATTTAAATCCTTAATGCTCAAGACTTCCTGGTTAATTTTAGATCTGATTTTACTGATTTTTTAAAGCAACAGGAGAATACGAAATGGACACAGAGAGGACTTGCTGACTCTTTCAGGTCAAGCCTGCGAGGCCTTTAGGCCAGCGAGGGCACATGACGAGCTCTGACCTCTTTGCTTGGAAGCACACATTCACATGTAAACATACGCCAACAAGCTCACTTCCTACCCCTACAGGCTGCTCTTTAACCATCCATCTTTCCAGCGAGCCATGCGACCAACGGCAGCAGAAGTTTTCATTTGCTCTTCGGTGAGCTGAGGCTCAGAGTTCTGCTCTTTTACCCCCTGGATTCGACACAAGCAGTGGCCCATCACCTCCCTGATCAAAGAGCTAAGTGGGCTCAGGGAAACTCACTGACAGCGACTATAATTAAGACAGAGGTGATGTGTTAATGACTTATGAGTGTCGGGATGCCCAAGGAGCTTCTCCGACTGCTCGTGCGTGGAGGGGAAAGGAGAGAGGACATGCTTCGATGCATGCCTTGGTGTCAAATTTTTGATTACCTTACATATGCTTGCAGGGCATAAAATCTGTCCCACAAAGTTCTTGTCTTTCAAACCATAAATGTGAATGGGCAGCCTACAAAATTCAGTATCCGATAAATAATCTTCCTTCTTGGTTACCCAAGCCAACATGTTCCTATGTGGAAAATTTATTAGTGAACAAGTTTTGTCCAACACTTCTTTGAAGAACTGTTTTAACCGCTACGGACTGTTTAAGGTCAAAGGTCAGAAATTTCTGGTAGAGAGCAGAATTCATGGTTCCATCAGTGGAAAGCATTTACATGAACATCAACTGTTGCTGAGGAGGCAAGTGCCTGTCTCATAATAACAGGAAGGTTGAAGGATCTATTCCCATTCAGTATGTCAAAGATGTTGTGTCCTATGGAAAGAAACCCACTTTGCCTGCTGGTGGTGATCAGAGGGACCGGTGGCACCAGTGTTCAGCAGCCTCACTTCTGTGTGGCTCCAGGGCAACTGTGGCTACACTGTAGCACATCACCATCAGTGTGTGAATGTGTGTGTGAAAGACTGGATGCGTGATGCACCTTGGGGGGGGGGTTGTAGAGCCCTAGAAGGGAATATATAATCACAAGCCATTTACCATAGTTGGCAATAGCTAAGCTAATACCTTAACCAGAGAGGGATTCTTTATCCTAGTTTACACATCAGTAAGAAAACCGATTCATTGATTAAAGTACGTTTGGCTCCGCAACAGTAGGTGGCGACGTGTGCCTTTTCGTGTTGCCTTTCTTCTGGTTAGACAGTAAGTGTCACAGAAATGGTAAATAAATGCTGGCGGAAGTGTAACAGATGGAGTAAGGGCAGGATGTGCACAAATTACAACAACATTAAATGGTACATGGCGTGTATTTGTATAGTGCCTTTTTAAGCCTGATTTATACTTCTGTGTCGGGACGGATGTAGGCTCGGCAGGATTACAATAGGAACTAAGGTGGGTGCAAAAGGAAATGGCAGGAGGCAGGAAATGAGCAAAAATAGAAAATATTTAGTTAGAAAAATGTGAAATGAGAACACAGTTTTAACAATGCAACACTCAGATCAACAACTCTGAGCCGGCCCAAAAAATAAATAAAACCCCAGTCTTATTTTGGACTCAATAGTTGAGTTGTCATTTTAGTCGTTAGTCAAGTCACCTTGAGTAGTAAGTCTTTCAGTTTCAGTTCTTTCTGGTTTAGTGGTTTGAGTTGTTACCACTTGGTGTAATAAAAATACTGAAAATGCAAGAATCAAACATGTGAGCATTTATTATCTCTAGGAACAAAAACCACCAACTCTACAGCAATCAGGTGCATGCTGATACGCAAGCAGAGCATGACACCAGCTGCAGCAGCCCTGGATGCATACCAGCACACAGGTTAATGCTGCCAGATGTAGGTGAGTAAAGAAAAGTCTGGAGGCCATTGTGGCACAAGGGATCAAGGTTTGGGGTTATCATGAAGACTACAGTGTTAATCACAGAGTAACCTGAACCCTTCAGACTCTTATCTGCAGGAACACATATGAGCGGCCACTGGGACACTTCCTAATGGGATGCTATTGAGCAAAGAGGAACCATTGTATCACAGGTGGGGGGGTCTGTATTGTCAGGGTCTGGCCTCGGCCTTTAGGGCTGTAACTGGAGGAGAAGCTGATACACAGAGGAGATACTCTGAACAAGGTGGCCTTTCTTAGATGACCTCCAAGATGGATCAGAATATAACGAGCTGCTTTGTGAATTTAGTTTCAATTAAAGAAAATACACTACAATAAGCATCCCATTATCTATGTGGACTCTCCAGGGATTATTTAGAGCTGAGAGAAGCCGAGCTCTGATCGTTGACGTGCTCCAGACAGATGCGTCCTGAGCACGGCCACAGTAACATTCTCAAAGTGTCGCCACCTCAAAAAAAAAAAAAAAAAAAAAGTAACACGCGATTGTTTCTGTCTGCTCATATCCTTTCATGCTTTCCATCTTTTATTTGTGCCTGATGCGTTTTACTGCTGCGGTGCAGAGCACATCACCTGGGGACTGGGACATTAATTCAGGCTGGGAATTTTGAAACCATCCCAGGCCACCGCCCAATTCACGCTAAACACTAAAAGTGGGTCAGGTTGGGCGCCTACTGATGTAAAAGTGAAAAACAACTTAACTAAAACTTCACATGTGCCCTGATTCTTTCCTCTGAGATATAAATATTTGTGTTCTGCTGCTATAATCTCTGCTTATGTTGCATAAACTGAAATTCTATTTTATTCTGTTAAATGTGTCTCCTGCACATGAGATGAAATAGGCCAGACGCCATCATCCACCTGAACTACAGGTACCAGACTACATGTCTGGGTCAAGAGAATCACACCACAAGCAGAGACATAAAAACGTGTGTGTGTGTGTGTGGGGGGG
Source organism: Nothobranchius furzeri (assembly GCF_043380555.1). Taxonomy (NCBI): domain Eukaryota; kingdom Metazoa; phylum Chordata; class Actinopteri; order Cyprinodontiformes; family Nothobranchiidae; genus Nothobranchius; species Nothobranchius furzeri. Next base: position 54,705,173 of record NC_091746.1, read on the forward strand.
GTGTCTCCCCATCGCTAAATTACTGCATAATTAGTGTCATTTAGGTTTACAACGTAGTAGGCACAGATTAAATGGACAGCCTCAACAATGGAGGAAGCCTTTTGCAGATGCACACACTCCGACATCCATATATACTGGCAGACCAGTATATATGGATGTTTTCCTCATAAAATTCATATAAACACCAATAATAATACTAAGGGTTCAAAGGCTACCAAAGACAAAATAAGTCAGAGGTGAAGGTTTATGCATTTAACAAGAAATGTCATGAATGATCATCAGGGCTGATGTGAAATCTAATTCAGATCAGTCCAGGTCAGAATTATCATCTCATCTGTTTCATGATCAGCAGCAGCTGGATGTTTATGGCCACAAAATTTCAAGTGAAGCACACTCCTTTTATGTCTTTTGTTTGCTCACGATCCATATTTCCATTTAGAAACCGTTTCTCCTCCATGGATGTACCTGCCTGTCAGAGCGTTTAACCACTGGTTGGTCAGCTGATGCTGCTGTCAGTCATTGTGGGAATGTGTACGGTGTGGGGAAACGGTTTTAATTTCTCTCCTCTGCCTGAGCTGATGGTGACGCGCGGCGCGCCTGCGGCAGTGATGTGCCTTTTGTGCAAAATGCGGCCCTTCATGGAGCTCGTGCCAGACTGTGGATGACTGATGTTAGAGGACACACAGATATCTTTTCAAAACTTTCTGAGATTTCGACTAATGAATACCTGGAAAATTTACCGGTATGCACTGTACCCTAGAAAAAGTACTGACATGCTGAAAGGTTATTTTTAGAAGTGGCGGTGGTGCTGGTACCGGTCCAATGCACTGCTTTCTCTCCCTAAATCCAATTCAATTCATTTCAATTTATTTATATAGCGCCAAATCACGACAAGAGTCGTCTCAAGGCACTTCACATAATAAACATTCCAATTCAGGTCAGTTCATTAAGCCAATCAGAAATAATGTTTCCTATATAAGGAACCCAGCAAATAGCATCAAGTCACTGACACTAGTCAGTAACTTTACAGCAATCCTCATACTAAGCAAGCATATAGCGACAGTGGAGAGGAAAACTCACTGGGGATCGAGAAGACAGCGCGCACACACACACACACACACACACACAGACACACACACACACACACACACACACGGATGAGTCTGATTATCTGATAATCAGAACCTGATCATCATGATCAGTTCCTGACAGCCGCTGTTTCTCCCTCCCCAACCCACCCCACGTGCCCAGCATTACGTGCTGCGCGATGATTAAACTGGCCCAAAAACTCCACCTTAAACCAGTTCTCCCAACATGACCACATACAGGCCAGCCTGGACATGCATCTGTGGCCAGAGCTTTCTCCTTTTCCAATCTCTCCTTTTCTGCTTCACCTTTCCTGGTCCGTCTAGATTCATTTTGCCTCTGGGGCCAAAGGTGCGGTGGTGCTGTAGCCGCCCTGGGGTGGTGGGTGTCTGCAGCGCTTTGCCAGACCCTGACAAAGTGATGGGAGGGGGGTGTCTTTGTGCCCAGTTTGCTCCGTTTGTGCGAGCATCAGGACAGCAGATGCCCTGATGAGCTACATGATGGATTGCTCATTTAGATATTACGCACGTCATGACCGGCAATCACTGAGCGGGCCAGTTTAACGGCCAGGCCACCGGGAAATCTCCCATTTCTCCCAATTACCAGTCCGCCACTGAAGAGATGTTAACTTAGAAAATGTGGGCCAAATTTTAATTACTTGTCAAACCCCCCCAATCCCCCATATAAGCATAAAGAAATAATAAAGCATGGGAGGTCCAAAACAGTCAAGTGGAGCATTATTAGCCTGGTTTGAAGTGAATTGTGCAAAAAAATATGAAGGAACTGGTCAAGCCGAGATCAACATAAAGTTTCTAATCTAGACGTGACATCTTTGAGAAACAAGAAACAGAGGAGGGCAAGATATTCTGAAAAAAGTACCTTCAAATGTCCCTTAAGCGGCCCAGAGGGACATTTCTACTGATGGGAGATTCAAGAAAACATAAAAAAGGCTTCAGGCTGGGAAAAATAATAAAAATGAAAGTGTTTCAGACAAAATATAAATGTTTTTTAAAAGCTGTACACTCACTTTCTAAACCACTTATCACCACATCATGCAGGGAGCTGGTGTCTTATCACCAGTTACTGGGCTGAAAACAAGGGACACCCTTAACAGGTCACCAGTCTGGGACACACAGTGACACACGCTCACACCTATAGGGACAAGTTAGAGTCACCAACCTTCCAGCTCATTAATGAATTTGAACTGTGGAAGAAAACCGGAGTAAAAGCCTAAATAAATCTTTTTCTTCTTATATTTATTTGCATTTTTGTTTAACATTTTAGACAGGTTTAATTATTTTTGTGCACTATTTTAGCTTTTCAGGCAATATATAAAGAAGTTAAGGGGGATTTTAGATAATGTTTATTACAGGTTTCCCTCAGTGTAATATAATAAAAAGTTGATGATACAAAGTGGTGAAAATAGTTGTTGCAGGCAAAAACAGACATTTTCAAAAATGTTGTGATTAAATTCATTTGGTTTCAAATAATAAAAAAGGACTTGATTTTTCTTCACTTTTTAGCTTTGATCAATGTAGTCAGAGATGTCAAATGTAACAAATAAGAAGCACATAAAATGTAATAATTAGAGGATGAATCAGTTACCATCAACCCATCCATCCATCCTAAAGTTGTTGTTAGTAAAAAATAACTAAAATATCAACAGCTTTCCAAGCTCAAACTAAAATCTTGAGCTTGGTTAATATATTCAAATCCTTTCACCACTTCAGACCTCTGCTCCATAAATATTTCATTGTGTTTTATTCCATTAATTGATTCAATATTAGAGTAACGGTTCAAAGCAAGAAGCCCCTGAATAAAATCAGTTACGCAATGCAACATCATACATTGCTATGCCATTGGGCTGGCTCGTCTCATTCTTTTCAAAACATTTCTCCACAGGGCGAGTGAAGGACAGGACACTAAAAGGGTGGGAAAGGGACGGAGAGAGAGAGAGGTCTGGGAGTTACACTGGCCCTCGTATCCAGCAGCGCGGGACCCCTCTTCCCTCTATGACACCCTGAGCATCGGGAACTCATCTGTCTGGCGTACCGTCTTTGTACTTTACTGTTACTGGTGACATTTTGGTGTCACGGTGTCACGATGAAGTGGCTCCCCTCCCACGTCGTAGCCTGCGGCAGCACAACCGCTGAGACAATGAGGTCCTGAGGAGTTGGGGCTGGAACTCAGGAGGCCCCAGCTGGGCGCAACGCCCTAACCCTTCCCCCTCCCAGGCTCCCATGAAATCGGGAATTAGTCGAAGCGTTGCTGACGACAAGTCAGTGTCTGTGTGTCCCAGGCTCTTCCCAGGGCCCAGCGAGGACCCGGGGTGAGGAGAGACACAGACAGACACGTCCACCAAAGGATGAGAGCTCCAGAGGTCAGTCGGGGCGACCGGTATGTACTGCACAGACCTCTGACCCCAACAGAGATCAGACTCATGTCTTGCTCGTAGTACCGTGAGAGAGGGAGGTGCACTCAACTTGGGTGATGGAAAAAAATCTACCGCTGCATCACTCCAAACGCTCAAGAAATTTCACAAAAATAGGAAAAGGGTCCTTTAAAGCAGTTTAAACATTTCATGTCCATTTGTTTGATGTAAATGTTGTTTACAATAAACAAATTAATACATTTAGTTAGTCAAGATATGTGAAAATGCTATTTTATTTAGTAATTTGCCCAAAATTGTGTTTATGTGCGTTTAATGTGACACTCACCTTGGGATTCTCCAGGATGCCAGACTCATAGCTGTACATAAAAATTAAAAACATTTTATTGCACTTTGCTTATTTTCTACTGGAAAAAAAATCATTAAAAGCGTGCATCTCATCAGTAACACCCACCTTATGTGCATGAGATTAGCATCCATGCTCCAGGGTGCCCGAGGAGTGACGGGCACTGGGATGCCATGTTTCTATGATGTGACAGAAAAGACAGTTAAAGAATTACATAACGTCTGTAAGAAAAGAAAAGATGAAACAAAACATGCATGAGAAAGTTCTCTTCACAAAAATAACAAGAGAAACAGTTGGAAAATGCAGGTTTTTGCATTTAAAAGTGACAGACCTTTATTCTTCCACAGTGAAAACAGCAAAAACAAACAGCAAGATGGTTTTTTTTTCATCTTTTTAAGAAAAGTCAACATTGCAGCTTTTTCAAGTTGCCTTTTGTCATAAAATTACAAAAAACAGATGTTGTGTTGAGTAAAAACACCAAGATCGCCCTCAAGTGGTGGATCTGGACCAAGTGGACATTTGGAACAAGAAGTGAGAATTAGACATTTCAGCTACTTTATTCAAATCTGGATGCTTATTTTGCAATAAAAATGCTATTTATGTGTTATTTACATTTTTCTGTAAGCATAAATGTTTTGGCTCGATTAACCTTCCTTTGAAAAGCAAACCCCTGTGCAATACAAAGGAGAGGAATGATTATCACATTTACACCTAAAATGAATAACCACTACTTCCTCTTAAACTCAAAATTGAAGGAGAAAGAAAAAAAATGTATATATTTTTACCTTTGCGTATTCCATCAGGTCTGTTCTTCCCCGGAATCGATTGTAAAACTCAGGGATCCTCCACGGTGCAATGATCTAAAGATGGAAACCAAAACTGCTGCAGCAATATTATTTCACATTACAAATTTTTACATGAAAATTCTGCAAGCTCACCTTGACCTCCGGGTACAGAGCGTAGCATGTGAGCTCAAAGCGTATCTGGTCATTCCCCTGAAAATAGTAAAAAGTTTTAAACGTGTGGGAAACTCCATCTATCCATCCATTTTCATCCGCTTATCTGGAGTTGGGTCGCGGGGGCAGTAGCCTAAGGCGTGAGGCCCAGACTTCCCTCTCCCCAGCCAATTGGGCCAGCTCCTCCGGGGGAATCCCAAGGCGTTCCTTAGCCAGGTGAGAGACATAGTCCCTCCACCGTGTCCTGGGTCTACCTTTAGGTCTCCTCCCGGTTGGATGTGCCCGGAAAACCTCACCAGGGAGGCATCCAGGAGGCATCCTGACCAGATGCCCGAGCCACCTCAACTGGCTCCTCTCAATGTGGAGGAGCAGCGGGTCTACTCCGAGCCCCTCCCGGATGACTGAGCTTCTCACCCTATCTCTATGGGAGAGCCCAGCCACTCTTCAGAGAAAACTCATTTCGGCCGCTTGTAACCGCAATCTCGTTTTTTCGGTCACTACCCAAAGCTCATAACCATAGGTGAGGGTAGGAACGTAGATCGACGGGTAAATCAAAAGCTTCGCCTTCTGGCTCAGCTCTATCTTCACCACAACAGACCGATACAACTCCCGCATCACTGCAGATGCAGCACCAATCCACCTATCGATCTCACGCTCCAGTTTTCCCTCAATCGTGAACAAGACCCCGAGATACTTAAACTCCTCCACTTGGGGCAGGACCTCATCCCTGACCCGGAGAAGGCATTCTACCCTTTTCCGAATCAAGTATGTGGGAAACTCGTTTAATCAAAACATTTGCATTCAACCCTAGCCTGGCAAGCCAGACTAAATAAATGTATTATTTAGTCTGGCCATGCTCCATTGACGGCTCTCGGTTGTGGGGCGGGTTCTACCGTTGTCTTTCAAATGATCTCCGCAAGCTACTGGACAATGAATGTGACATACTCTTGTTTCACTCTGTTGCATCATCCCACCCACCAGGCATATAGAGTGCCCTGATTGGCCCACAAAGCGGATAAAGCTCTGTGATTTGTTCACTAAGCAGATAGAGCACTATGACTGGCCCACCATTATGGACCAATCACAGCTCTTTATGTGTTTGAAACCCCTCTAGAGAGCTGTGATTGGCTAGCCAGAGTCCTGGTAGGAGCTGCTGAGGTTCCAATAGAGCATGCCTAGACCATTCTTTGCAATGCAAGAATTTGGTCTAGTTCACTAGGCTAATTCAACCCTGGTATGTAGGAATGAATGCTTTACAAGCTGTACTCGGGCAAAAAAAGCCCAGAATTGGTTGCATGAGCACGGACAAGTCTGCTGCTGCAGAGGGTGGCAGAGGACGGCAGGATGTTATGTCTTTTTTTTTTCCTGATATTTTGACATCTTGCCACGGATTGGATAACAGCAATGTGACTCCACCTTGCAACGTGGATATTTTATCTCCACAAACAACACAAACCTGGAGTTTTTCTGTGTGGTGGTGTTGCTAATGCAAACAGTTAGCTTCTACTAGTCAGCAGCCTTCAACAACAGTCCTCCCTGTCAGAAATCAAGATGGGTGAGTCCATGAATGTTAAATGACAGAGTGACGTAGATCTGTCAGGATTTTCAAATCCTAGATTTTCACAGTCTATTTTCTCTCAGAAGCTAAGGTGTAGGAGACTATTTTCAATCAGAAATAATCATTAAAAAAACATTTTTCAGTTAACCACACCTTTAAACCTCTAAGTAAATACCCATTTGTATAATTAAATAAAAAAGTAGCATTTAAAATTTTGGTTAAATTATATAAAAAAGCTGAAATCTCATCAAGTCTTTGACTTGACTTCCAATTTTGTTCTTTTCTATCTTCAGTTTAATGTCTGCTTTTAAATGTTGTTTAATTTTATTATTGTCTTTTAAAGTAATTGAAAAATTTCTAATTGTGCTGGTGAAATGTCTTGTGGTTTTTATCTTAAAAGGCTCTATAAAAATGCTGTAATCTTTAAATTACTGATATAAAACAGTTAATAAAAGTGACACAAAGCTAAAGCTTTCAATTCTATCAATAAAAGAATAATAAAACATGAACCAAATTTCAATAAGTGAAGGTAAAAGTAAAATATAAAAATTGTTTAAAAATTTTGTGGTGTTGGTCGCCAACTGGTGGCCACAATACAGTATTACAAAACATAAAAACAAAAAACCTCAAATTTAACTGTATTTATAAAAAAATTAAGAGCTATATTTCCACAGGACAAGCTAATTAGGAGAAAATTTTATCATCTAACCTTGCATTGCAACATATACTGCATTTTTCTCTCGCTTTCACACAGATCTGCAGAGCATAAGCTCGTTTTTGGATTAAAAGCGAGCGACTGTATGTACAGTCTATGATTAAAAGTAAACACACTTTTGGTTGTTTTTTTTAACTGAAAAGTAGTTTTTCTTCTTATGCTCTGAAGAAAAATGAATGGAGAATCAGATGAAAGATGAAAAAAAGTGAAATGGCAGTCCTAAAAATCTAGGATTAATACGTTGCATCACTTTTCTGGCAGGAAACTAAATAGTAGAAACATGCTCAGTTTTTAATTTGAGGTGCAGGGATTCGTTCTTTTTTTTTTTAGGTGATTCATGTAGTGTAAAAAAAGAAGGCAGGTGATTGAGACATTTAAAAGAAAATCAGGTTTTTGTGAAAGGAAGACTGAATGGAGAACTAATTTCTGGATGAGTTAGTCATTTTGGGAAGGCAGGATTTAAACAAACAACAACTGAAAGGTTAATATTCAACCTCACAAAAGTCTGCTTGTGACAACCTGGAACATCATGTCTGACACAGAAAGCTGCTCGCTGGTGAGACTTAACGACCATATACATATATTTTATTCATCTTACCTTTCCGGTGGCACCGTGGGAGACAAACTGAGCACTCTCCATGCGTGCTATCTCAACCTGACGACGGGCGATGCATGGCCTTGCTATGGCGGTTCCCATCAAGTATCGGTCCTCATAAACCGCGTTGGCCTGAACCGAAGGCCAGATAAAGTCCTCCACAAACTCAGAGCGCAGGTCCTCAATAAAAACCTGAACAGGGACAGAAAACAGACATCTGTGTCACATTTTTGTTTCAATTTAATCTGGCTGTTTATGAAACTTTTAGAAGATAAAACACAACAAAACTGTTTAAAGTGATACCAAGCACTTTTGCTTGCTTTTAGCACCCCCAGTGTACATTATTATTAATCTGTGGTCAAAGCAAAAGTGAAACTTATCTCCTTGCTGTGCGTTTATTTTAAAACCTTAATCTAACTGATGAAATGTCTCCCCACCCTTCATTAGTGTCTACAGGAGTGATTCATCACTAAATTAAACAAATCAGGGATTCCCAAAGTGTGGTGCGCGCACCCCTGGGGGTGCGCGAGCTGCCGCTAGGGGGTGCGCAAGGTGAAAACTGTAATGGCGGCGGAGCTCAGAGAAGTCTGTCATATGTCACCATAAGCATATTTGTGGGTGGGCCTAAGAAAAAGTAAGTGGGCACAATAAATGTAATTGAAAATAAGTATATTTTTGCAAGTGTGTCCTCCACATGTGCCCTAGCTTCATAATAACAATGCGCCAAGCTTCAGCACTCTGGCTTGTGCACGCCAATATGTTTCGTATTTGATCATTTTTAACGGTGTTGGAGAAATCTGAAGGTGGAGAGTCATTCTGGCAGATTGTAATTAACACCCTGTCTCATGCAGGTGTTCTGACATTGTAAACCTCACACACAGAACATTGTGGATGTAACAAAATAACAAGAAATGATTCCCATTCAGGCTATTAACACCGTCCTGAAGATCTGAAGTTCAGAGTGTGTCTGTCAGAGGTCAGACGCGATCCAGCGGAACCACGGCTCACGGGTGCACAAGTGAGCACATCTGGGCTGGGCAGAAGTAATTTTACAACATTGGTTTAAATAGCGCCAATAACGAGACGCAGTGACTGAGGTTTGATAACAACATTTTTCATTCAAGGTCAAATTAAGATATTAGCTTCTATTTTGGGATGACGTATTAAAGTCGGGTCCGCTCCAGCCAGTGACTCCGAACCTGACTACAACTCATGTTACTGCAGCATTTGTTATTCCAGTCCGAGTGGCAGCGGATCGCAGATTCAGCCACACCATAAAACAGCAATAAGTCGGTCTGAGGCAAAAGTGAACCTCATGGCTATATCTTTTCCATCTTGTCCCCTATAGATATTTGATTACGCACAAGTAGGTGGCCAGTTCAGGTTTACGCAGAGCAGAAGGAAGGAGAGCACTCGGGCCGCACAGGTTAAACGTTCCTACTTGAAGAAAACCGTTAAATTGCATTGTTTATGTGCTACCTGGGCACTCTAAATATTTATTTAAAACTAAATCAAAGGAAATTGTAATGGTATCGAATGCTTATTAATTACTATTTAAAAAATGAAAGTGATGGGGAAAAAGGTCGATCATATTTTTTAACCCTGTCCGTTTAGCTTGACGTCTGATATATATATACATATATATAAATACATATATACATATACATATATATATATATATATATATACATATATATATATATATATATATACATATATATATATATATATATATAGCCATGCCCTGATGTGGGGGCTGGGGGGTGCGTCGACATGGTCGGGACATAGAAGGGTGTGCGCGGCTAAATAAGTTTGGGAACCACTGATCTAAAACATGCAGGAAACGTGCTGGAAGCAGACTACAGTGCTGGGTATGGATGGATACCTTTTACATTTGAATCATTACTGTACCAATTCCCGGTACCTACAAATTGATACCGGTACTTAACGGTACCAATTTGATACCTTTGAGTATTTAATAATTATTTAATTAGCATTTTTAATTAAGTATATATTATTTTCCCAATATATAACCATATTTGATAAATATCATGATAAATAACATACAACAGTTTGTATTTTATCATCGTAGTGTTGTACAAAATTCTTAAATATTAAAAACTTTAACAGCAACTGTTTCTAAATGACGCAAAAACAAACCCAGCTCCTTGTACTCCTAATCCTCTTCTATGCCCTCTGGAATAACACTGATGAGGAGACCATGAATTATAAACTATAAATGAAACTAAAGCAAACTTCGATACCATTTAACAGTTCTTATATTAATATTGTGGTGTTTCACAAACTAAACGCAGCTCCATGTAGTCCTTTTCCTCTCCTTTCCCTTCTGGACAAACTGTGTGATGGTGGGTCCTTGTAGTTTTATAAACTGCAAATTACACTGAAGCAAACATCATTGCTGTGAACTAAATTTACTGTGTATCTTCATTCCTTTTGCCGTTCATTTTCAAACTGTTTATTTTTCCTACTCAGAAGTTGAAATTTCCGAGGAGAACACGAACGCACCATTAGATATGTAAACAAAAACAAAACTATCAAGCTAACGTTAACGCAAACAGTTTATTTTGCTGCTGGAGCTGATTAAGATGCCTCATACTCAGATCGTTGTCGCTGGTTTCTTCATCACCCAATAGCCCATCGCATAAAGTGAAGTAATGGCAAACTTGAGGGAGCGTTCACTTTCTTCTAGTCTGAATTTTGGAGATCCGAGGAGAAAGCGAACGCACCATTAGCTGAACAGATAACATATCAAGCTACCGTTATCTTAAACATTTTATTTACCTACCATAGCAGATTAAGATGATGATGCCTCACTTAGATCGTTGCTGCTGGTTTCATCATCACCCAGTTACCCATCCCATTTAGTGAAGTGGAACCAAACTTCAAAACACTTCCTCTCTGCCATGCTGCTTTGTTTACAGCTCGCCCAAAATGGCTGACGACATTACGCTCTTGCACCGGCACGAGTACCAAAACAAGGCACCGTTTCATATGAGGTGAATCGGTACTCAGTCGGTACTATGGAATTCGGTCGGTGCCTTAAAAAGTACCGAATTCTGTACCCATCCCTAGTGCTGGGTATAAACAAGGAACATTTTACTGGTAATCCAACTGGTTTGGTTGATACTTAATCCTTGAGTCAGTTGGAAGGAAGTGTTTTCATGACTTTTGTTTCTGGGACAAAGACAAATGCATAGTTCCGCTGAAGCAGAGCATTTCCTTAAAGCTTCACATTTCCTCATCTCACCTTCTTGGCGCCGAGGCTTTCCGCCTTTTTCCGGGCAGCTTCAAAATCTTCATCTTGTCCGATATTGGCCTGAAATGAAATTTTGTTGCAAGAGAGCATGATGATTAATGCTTTAAAGCTCTCGTTCACTCATTGTTTAAATACATCTGCTGTGGTCCCTAGTATAGCTTTGTGAGTCATTATCTGTGCTCCCGTTTCAGGAAGTAGAAGTTAGCCAGAGGTAAGGGGAGCATAAAACGACAGGATTTGGGGTCTTACTCATTATTATTCATGATATTTAATCATTGCACCTCTGACTGGCTAACAGCAACGGAACTCTTTCACTGCCTCCTTTCGATTTGCAACAATTATGATTGGTCTCCCCAAACAACACATGCCTGAAGGAGTTTCTAATGCGAACAGTTAGCTTCTACTAGCCAAGATATGCTCTGCACTCTGCTGGCTGCAAACAATGATCAGTCTTCCCCAGCTGTGACCCAAGATGTGTGAGTCCAGGGGTGACCAATCCTGATCCTGGAGGGCCGGTATTCAGCATGTTTTAGCGGTTTTCTGCTCCAACATGATAGATTGAGTAGTTGAATCCCTGTGCAGCAGTTCATCGGGCTCTGCATAAGCCTGTTAATCACCTACTGACTGAAATCAGATGCGTTGAAACAGGGTTAAAACTAAAACATGTTGGATGCCGGCCTTCCAGGACCAGAACTGGGCACCCCTGGGTGAGTCCATGAATGCTAATTTGCAGTGTGACAGATCTGTGTGGCTTCTTCTGACCCGAGCATTTCCCTGTCTATTTTCTATCAGCAGGTAATGCAGAAAATAGGGATAGAAGACTATTTTCTGGTTCAGCCTGCAAGTGAAACTCAGAGTGACTGATCGTATTTAAAAAATAAGTAGAAACCGGTTTCTCAATGACTCAGCTCTTTAACGTGTTTGAGGAAACTTTGGGTTCAAGAAGCGAGTGATAAATGCACGAGCACGCAAGCTCGTGTCTGAGCAAGTATTTTTCCGGACATCTTGTAATTCAGATCACATTTGCAGGAGTTCCTAAGAAGATCATTTAAGCTCAGGAAGATAATTTTTCATTTAAAATCTAATTTAATAAACTAAAATGACACATCTGCATCACACATAGTTCTACAATTTGTTATTGTTTGAACACATAACTGAACCAGGCCATTAGTTCTTCTCCAACATAAGCCAAAAGGACCTGCACCTCTGAGGGGCCACGTGGACACTGACCCCCTCCCCCAATTCTCAGTGAAAAAGCAATGAGTGAAGTTCAGCGAGAAATTTGCCTCCCTTGCAGTTCAGTGACCCTGGGGGGAATTTTAAATCCGGCTAGATTTACGCTGGCATTATGACGGCAAATGGCGGCTCTGTTGGCTCCAAAATGCTTACCTAAGCTGTCCGAAAACAGCAGATCATTTCAAAATGTCAGTGACAAATGCAAAAGCAGCTGGTTGACATTACCACCTGTTGTTCAACCTCACCAAGTACGTGATGACATCATAGCCCTGCTCCTTGAGCCACACCAGAATGCAGGATGTGTCCAGTCCACCGCTGTAAGCCAGAACCACGGTGCCGTTAGACATGATGACAGGCAGAAGGTCTGCAGGACAAGAAGCATCTGTCTTGTTAATATATAACAGCTGTGATAATTAGTTAATAACTAATTCTGATTTGAGCTAAAGTAAAATCCTGATCAAGATTTCAAATAAGTCACTATTTAAGAAAATTTCATTATGGAATACCAACATTGTAATCCTTTAAACAACTGACAATTAAGATTCTAATAAAAACTAATTACTCACTCAAAGCCGAATTTTGGCAGAAAAACAAATATTAGTTGTTATCTGTTTAATAATTCCCACTGATCTAATGGGCTAAGTTGCTGAAAATAATCTTTAAATAGTTCATAATGGTTACCGGATCATTATTTTGAGCTAAATGTAAACAAAATATAAATAAATAATGATGGCATCTCCTTGTGTGGTTTTCTCACATCCAGTCAACTGTGCTAGGGGTTCTGGGAATACAGAGTTAAGATTCACTCATCGGGATTTTTTTGCGGTCATGAAATTAAATAAATACTAACTAGACAGCTAGCTTTGTTCTGCAGCAGCAGCAACTGTTGCATCACGGCGCCTCGAAAACGGTTTTTGTCCTCCAATAAAATCTAATACTGAATAAACACCGACATGAAAGTAAGAGTGTACTCACACAGCAGAGAGCAAACAACGGTAGGTCTGTGAGACTGTAGGTTGTCTGGAGCTGTGGCGTGTTTGGAGCGTCGACAGGGCTGAACTGCTTTACCAGGGATACGTCATCCGAACAAGAGCACGAGACGCACGACGTCACCACGTCAAATTATACAAAATTTTAATAAATTCGTCACTTTATTAAAGTCGGATAACTTACAATTTGAGCTCATGTTTCCATAAGATAAATGTAAGCAACAATAATAAAGTTCCGCACAAACATAAAGAGAAAGGGAAGGATTATTTATTAATTTATTAATTAATTTATTTGTTTATTTATTTATATATGCAGTTGAGACAGTGAAACCCTTTGAAATTCCTTTTAAAAAACAACCGTGTATTTTATTTTAAGAATTGTCTTTAATATTTTCAGAAAAACAAGTTTTTAGATCATGTTACCAGAGGCGGTTCTAGGGTGGGCAAGCACAAGTTTGGTGCCCTGGATGTGGTGTCTCTGGCATAATTTGATAGGTGGGGCACAAAAACTCCATAGCTGTGACTGACACACACACACACACACACACACACACACACACACACACACACACACACACCAATAAACACACACAATTGCAACTAATTCATTCATGCAATCTGACTCTGAGCCATATTATATAAACCACAAAAATAGCACAAACCCACACACTGGAAATACAAATATTTATTTGTAATTCAAGAATAACTTTTTTAGATATGAGATTTCAAATAAAGGGTCACTCACCAGTGTTGTTTGTTTCTTGAACAGCAGAGATGTGCTACGATATTTAACCTGAGCAAACTTCTTATTAACTCGGTTGTCAAAGTCCAGTAATCCATGAATTAATTTGTTTTTATAATGGACACCATTTAATCTTGGTTGCCCCATGTTTTCATGTGTTAATTGTTTTGAGCATTGAAAAGATCTTTAAACAGTTTATGGCCCATTCCCAATATTCGCACTTCCAATGCCCAAGTAGCTAACAATGGGGAGCCTACGTAAGTCACTTCCGCATCATGGGTCCCCAGAACAACGAAAAATTGAATGCAAGTCAATGGGGCCAAAAACGCAATTTAAAGTAAAAGAGTTAAAGTATCTTGAGGTCTTGTTCACAAGTGAGGGAAAGCTACTTGGGTTCTGTTGGGGTGAACAACCCAATATTATCTTTGGGCGACGTTGGGGTGATCACTCCAAAATCCTGATTAATTGGGTGCTGTTGGAGTGAACAACCCAAAATTCATGATATTTGGATGGCGTTGGGGTGACCACCCCAAAATTCTTCGGGTGACACTGGGATGATGACACCAAAATCATGACATACCAAACTTCCCACGGCAGAGTCGGTCATTTTTTATGTAAAATTTTTTAAAGCGCACGCTCCTAATCAAGTGATCATTTCCTCCAGGGAAGAAGAGTTAGTGGCTGTCCTGACAGAATGGTCCCTTAATTATCACTACACACCTGTCCTGTGTTATTTTAGATTAAATATGAATTACACTTGAAATAACACTAAAGGTAATTTTGGGTTAAACAATTAGATGTGGCACAAATAAACATTTACCAAAAATGTGAGCTGAATTATTGTTTATTACACAAAAAGCAGGAAAGTCATTAATTTCATTTTAGCAATGTGCATTTCTAAAACCTATATCTGAACTAATCTAAAAAATAAATTGGTTTGCAGGTAATGAAGTGTGCTCATCAAAGAGCTGATGGAAATTAGAGCAGGACTCCAACAAGTGACCTTCTGGCTAGAGAGCACTCTAAATCTCCTTAAACTAAATCTACCAGAAGCAAGTGAAAACATATAGCTGTGAAATAAAAGCATACAATTTCCCTTTCAATTTCAGTTAAAAAAGTATCACATTATTGTACAGCAATAGTCATCTCCAGACTGAATTTAGGAAACACAACCATGTTAGCAGGTCTAAGAATGAAAAACGGTCTTGTTTGTCTGAGTTAACACACAAGTCGCATGTTGATCACACACCAGCTGCCATCTCTCTGACTCAGCAAGCAGCTGCTCTAGTAAAATCTGATGGCAACAGTAACTCCTGAAGACATCAGTCCATAGATCACATGCTGCTGTGTGTCCGTTTGGCTCAGCTTGTGCAACGGCTGTCAAGATGCCATTACTCCAGCATGAATGATGTGTTTAAGGTCACGCCAGGGCGCATCAATAAGAATTCAATCCTAACCTTAACCAGGCCACTCCATAATGTTGTTGTTTACCCAGAGGACAGGGACGAAATTTTGATTTCAGAAGTGGGGGGGACACAGCAGGCTTGTGCGGATTTGGGGTGGGGGGTGTTATGTAAAGACCCCTTGACACGTCACGTGCCAATCTCAATAATTTTTCCATCCTATATATATATATATATATATATATATATATATATATATATATATATATATATATATATATATATCAAAGTAAAAAAATGTACAACTCTATTATTATTTTTATTTATTATCATTATTGAAGTGCAGTTTTGGCTGTTGACAATGGATAGGCCATTGTATTTATTGTTTTGGGTCTTTTTTATTGATTTTGGTGCAACATTTTCTAACAGGGAGTGAGATTCCTTTTTTATTCAATTTTTGTTTGTTATTTTTATTCATTTAGAAGTTCTGGTTCTGGACATTTCAATGTTAAATGAAGGTTTATTTGTTGCATTTTAAAGGGTGTACTTGCATTATTATGATATATTAACATTAGATTAGTGGTTATTTTGGTCTAGATAATGTTGACAATATCATTTATCATCAACAATTTGTTGGACAAAATATCGTCCAGCAAAATTTGTTACATTCCCAGGCCTAGTCAAAAGTATAAAAATTATTTATACATAAACGGTCCCTCCTGAGATCTGGCCGTTTGTTCATTTGCTGTGTTAGAGGACATGCTGAACTAATGTTTTACACATGATCATCACCCTAACATTTGAGTGTATAAAAACATATTAAATATGTTTTTTCCCTTAAAAGTGTTTAAACAGTTGTTGCATTTCAACACACAAAAAATAAATGGAAAAAAATAAGATAAATCTAATGAAAAGTGTACATCTTTGACATTGGGGCAACGGTGGCACAGGAGTTAAGTGCTCGCCTCGCAATCGGAAGGTCGCAGGTTCGAGACCCGCTCAGTCTGTCGCTGTCGTGTCCTTGGGCATGACACTTAACCCACGTTGCCTGCTGGTGGTGGTCGGAGGGACCGGTGGCGCCAGTGCTCGGCAGCCTCGCCTCTGGCAGCTGTGGCTACATCGTAGCTCATCCCCACCAGTGTGTGAATGTGTGGGTGAATGACTGATTGTGTTGTAAAGTGCCTTGGGGGGTTCCAGGACTCTAGAAGGCGCTATATCAAATACAGGCCATTTAAGCTTAAAAAAATCTGTTGACGATGATACTGTTCATTTTTCAGAGCTTTTTAATGTGAAAATATACATTGCAATAGATAAGTTTACAATAAAGTTAAATGATAAAAGTTTTGAAGTTACACTTCTACTACTACTAGTAATAATAATTATGATGATAATAGTAATAATAAAAAAAATAATATAATAATACGAATAAATTGTGTCTGAGGAGTCAGTTATGTGGAGGAGATGAGTTTGTAAAAGTTAGTTTTGAGTATGTGTGTGAAGGAGGAGGTGAGTCTGAGCTTAATGCAGGGGTGTCACATGTCAAACTTACGTTTTGACTTTGAAAGAAGTCTCTTATATCCACTTTTCGTTTTCTTGACATGCTGCCTCCTGGCTGTGCCTAACTACCAAAGACTCACAAATGAACACTTATTCAAATGTTATGTAATGGAAGCTGAGCTGAGCTCTGATATTACACAGCGTCTAGTTGACGATGTGACTCAGTACCGGTGTTCCCTAGCGGCTCCAAACTAGCAAAACAACGTGAGCACGTTCTGACTGTTTACAACTTGAGTGACAGCAGCAACAGCCAATAATACGTTAGCAAGTATCAGCAGAGCCAATAGATTAGCTTTTGGGCGGGTCTAATAGTAAACCGGTTTCCGTTTCGGTCCTAGTGCTCAACCAAATCCATTTAATGGAGCGTAACATTGTTTTTGGACGGAAAAAAGTGCAGGGGACCAAAACTGCCTTTTGAAAAAGTGGGGGGGGACATGTCCCACCCGTCCCCCCCCCAAAATTACGTCCCAGCCAGAGGAAGACTTTCTAGTTGTTGTTCTTCTGAATAATCCTGGAGACCAATTGATGGCTGGATATTTCCCTTCACGATTTTCTACTGAAGAGCAGATTAATTCATGGTTCCATCTATCACAAGTGGTCTAGGTCCTGAAGCAGCAAAGCAGCCTCGAACCATCACACCACCACCACCATGCAACACTGTTGGTATGATGATTTCTTGAAATGCAATCTTAGATTTACACCACAAGTAAATCAAAACACCTTTCAAAATGTTCCACTTTGTCTATCTTGTCTTGTCAGTTTGAGCGGTATTTTTCCTAATGTTTTAATGGATTATGACCGTTGACCTTGAGCGTCACCATCTCTGGCCTTTAGATGTTGTTCTAAAGGTGATTTTCCAGGAGCACTACTCAGAGTAACTCGGACCGACGCAACTTGGTCTGACCACTGTTCCCAAGGGCATGATTTGGTATTTTATCTCTACTTTGTCCCCTATTTTAGTCCCTGCTCCTTTGAGGTACCTGACAAGGCTGAGTTGACCGGCATTGATTCTGGCCGCTGATTGGCAAAGGGCGGAGTCACTGGTTGCTCCTGAGTTTTTTGCCTTCTGTTTCACTGCCTGCAGACATTACCTGGTTCAGCCTGGGAAAAAAAGCCATAAAACTGAGCTAAATGTCCAGCAACACCACCATTTTTCAGCTGAGGCGAGTTTCTGTGGAGCATACAAGTTACCTTACACGGTTTACTTATCACCTTGTTATTTTGTCATGAGTCAAAATCACGCACATTGATACCAGTATAAGTCTTCCATTCACAAACTGACCGTTTTCATTCACCACAACTTTCCTGCGAGCTGAAGCTCGCCAATAAACTCTTTAACCAATCTGGATGTTTATGTTGTTTGTGTTCTGGTTCACTTTCACTCTCAGATCATTAAACGTTTACTGAGCCAGTGTCCTTGTACTTTTTTTTATATTTATTTTTTGCCATGAACTTTCAAAAATAAAGAAAAAACATGAACAAAAATACAACATAAACTTCTGAAAATTATTACACTGAATACTTAGATTTTCTCACGCAGGTCAAGAAACACTGAGCAAAGGCAGAGTGTATGTGGCTAGTAACTTAGCTCAGTCTTCTTTGTTTTCTAGATCCCAGAACATGTTTCACAAATCTCAAACCACCCACCCTCCATCCTTCCACTTCTAATTAATCTTGGAAATCATACACAGTTCACTAGTTAGGCATTTGTAAAAGAGACAGGACAAAATGCCCAATAAGAAGTCCAGAAGCTGATGACTGTGTTGGAGGTTTTCAACCAGGATGACTCCAATCCACCTCCTAGTATACAATGTACACACAGACACAGACACACACACCCTCTGGGATCAACACCCCATAGACAACAGCTGTCAGTAAACTGAGACTGAATGTGTACAAATGTAAGGGACACGAGAAAACGCCAGGAGTCGAAGTAAGATGATGACACCCCAAAAAGTGATGGTTTCAAAACAGAGACTAGCATCTGTCAGGAACTCAAACAGCTGTATTTCAGCTAAACTGCATGTTAATTGTGAAAATATGACAATTAATCTATGACAATTTATGGCATAACATCTGTCAGATACAACAAGTTTTTTTTTCTTCTGCACATAGACCAAACACTGCTTTTTACAGTATTCCTTGAACTATGAAGAAAAACTGTATTTTTATTCTTGCTATTGTGAAATAACAAGTTTCAGTAAAAAAAAAATAAAATTATTGTTGGGACAGAAAGTGAGAACAAACTGTCCACTGACGGCTGAATTGTCTCCTCTAAATTTGGCCAAAACCCCCCCCAAAAAAACAAAATCAGTGTATCCTGGTGGGCAGGAGAAGAGAGGGAAGGTCTCTGTGTCCCAGCTGTTGAGGGGCATCAGTGGTGCTGTGCCATTCTCTCGCCTCTGTCTACCACTCTTTCTTTTTCTCATCCATGGAAACACCGCCGGGCCCGAGCGCCACCACCAACAGCAGCCCACCGATCACCGAGGTGGTCTGGAAGAAGTCGTACTTGAGGAAGTCGTGCATGGGCTTGTAGGCGGGGATGGTCCAGAAAGCGTTGAAGTACACGTTGATGGCCAGAAGCCACACGACCAGGGTCAAAGCTGCTAGTTTGGTTTTAAAGCCGATGGCCACCAGAATGATGAGAGCCGTCCCCACAATGTTCTGTAGGATCTGTGGAGGAAATCGGAGAAATCAGTATGTCAGATTCAGCCAGATTCAGATTTTCCCCTGGTTAGAGCATGAACATAACAGAGCAAAAACATTATTTTTCATTAATATAAATGACTGCCGGTTTGGAGTTATTTTATAGTTAATAAAATGTAGTAAAAATTAGCTTTTTTTGTCAGTTAAAGAACTAAAAATATAAAAGGACCTTAAAAAGTTTTAAGGTAGCTTTACAATATGGGTCCCTTTGTTAACGTTACTTAGTGCATTATTAAGCATTGAAGTCTCTGGTGATCTGACCTCCAGCTCTAACGGAGAGACGCTCCTGGAGCTCTACATCGCTCCAATTTATCATCTCAGCTGATTCTGACACCTTTTTATTAATTAAAAAAAATTGCCCTCAGTATCCACAGACACAGAGGGACATTAACCTTTCTGCCAAATCAAATGTGCAACAGAGGTTTTATTAACAGGAAGTCCACCTGTGTAACAAGGTGGTGTCATGCCAGGACTTACAGAGAAGAAGCTGGAGTCAAAGTGCAGCAGAGTCATGAACATAAGTACGAGGAGAACTCGGCCGCCTAGTTGCATGTACTGCTTCGGCGAACTCTCTCCCATGGAGGGAACTCCGGCAAACATGCTCTTTCCTTCTGAACGGGACTCAGCCAGCAGCAGGAGCAGACCGCCTCCGAGGGCCAGGTTTCTGACAGGAGAACACAGACCATTTCTATTTATGTCGACTCCAGTCAAACAAAAACGGGCCACCAGTGCTGCGTGAGTCAAACGAATCCTCCCTCTCTGAAATAAATCAGTGCTGTTGCAATCATGAGTTCTTGAGCTTTGCAAACACTTTATCATTCAGTCTGATATTTTTCTGCCCACTAACTTGTTGATGAAAGGATTCCTGCACTGCTTTACACCCTGTTTTTATCCCATCAGCAAACAGCACAGGGATTACAAGTCTACAGCTATGGTGCAGCCCTGCAGACTGGTGACTCACTGTTTTATGCTGTTTAAATAAAAGAAACCTAGCTATATCCACAGTAATTACAGTCATAATAATAAGCGCAGGTGTCTAAAAACTCAAACGCTTCATAAGGTGAAACTTCAATCTTCAACAACAAAAGAAAGCGCCAACTGAAGCAGGGTATTTTAAATGGTTAAAGGATGCTTACCTCATCAAAAACTTGAGGTCCCATAAAATGCTGTATGCAACAGTCTGGTGGGAAAGACAACAATTGGATGAAACTTTACGTTAGACGCATTCATGAACAGTCAAAAACAAAAGTTCTTACCTGTAAAGCTATGATACCAAATAATCCAAAGCAGGCATACTGTACAAAGTTTCTACTGAGAATGAGGACACAGCCACCTGCAAGGAAAACAGGAAGAAAAAAGTATATGTGAGGAGATATGAATGCGAGGTGATGATTAAATAGACCTGCTCCAGTGTGTTTTTGTTTGGACAATCGACTGAAGCAAAATAACAGCATTTAACTGTCAAACTACAGTGGGATTTTTCTGAAGCTGCTCTAGCAAAGGAACTCATTTCACCAAATCTGGTGTCCCAGTTCAGCTGCAGACAAAGTTTAAAATGATAGAATTTGTCTTTGAGTTTCCTAACAGTTTTGCCTCCTATCTCTGATCAGTAGCGGCCATATGACCCACCTCGCCCTCTCTATGGGGTCAGTAGAACAAGGTGGTGGAGCTTTTTCTGCGTCGGGTCCTAAAATGGAACGTTCTACTACTTCTTGGTAGACAGGCTCCCTCACTTCCTGCTTTTAAATCTTATTTCAAGGTCAGCTTTACTCACATTTTTAATACATTTAAAGTGGTCTAGAGTAGGAATTAGTGCCTAGTAAGTCATACTCTGGGGGGAAAAAGCTCTGGTGCACCTGTTTGCGGATGTATAAGTAGGGTTGGGCATCGTTTGATTTTGAATGATTCCGATTTCGATTCCAATTCCTCGATTCGATTCCGGTTCCTATCGATTCCCGATTCTTTGAAAACATGACGTTTTACATGAGCCAGCCAACCACAGGTCCTTCTTGATGAAATTATCTTAACTTCAACATGAATTTTAATTCAATGAACAATAACATCACCTTCATTCAGACAAAAACATGTTTTAGAGAAAAAAGAAAAAGACTTGCCGCACAACCAGTGTGTTTGTTTCTGACCACAACCAAAGTCTGGAAGAAGCCTCTGGGATGAGAGGCTAAATGTCTCCAACATATCCAGAAACGTCCAGCTGTTTTCAGCTAAAACTCTCAGGATGATCATGTCCAGGATGACGGAAAACTACACCTCCATGCTGCAGCAGCATTCAGTCAGAACGGGAAGTGAAACCTAAATGTAGCTGCTGTCAGTAACAATCTAACAGATTTTAAACATTAAAACTCTCAACAGAAACAGTTCAGAAAGGAAATTAAAATGTTCACAACTTTCTGTGTGATTTATTATAATTATTTATTGTGGCAGAAGCTGGTGTGGTCTACCACAGAGAAAGCTGCTCTAGCATGATGACTTTACAGGTTATTGTCCAGCCTTCTGACGCTCTCACACGCACGCACGCACGCACGCACACACGCACACACACACACACACACACACACACACACACACACACACACACACACACACACACACACACACACACACGAGTGTTGGTGAATGGCTGCGTCTGACTGCTGACGCTCTGTGTGTTTTTATTTCTGCAGTGAGAAACTCACCTCACACCGTCCAGAATTTGTTCTTTAAAGCTTCTATTAAATCCACTGTGTTGACGTATTTTAACAAGTTTCCTCTACAGGAGTAAAATTTACATTACGGAGTAAAAGTTCAGCAGACGCATTTGTTTATATCTGGGTGGGGGGAGGGGACTCGGTGCTGCACACAGACAGCTGGTGTGATCAGCTCTGAAAAGCGTTGATCACAATTTGCAGATCACGTTTATTTTTCACGAAGATCGGCCGCGGATTCCTCTTCCGTCGGCATTCTAGGAATTGAAATAAAAAACTGAACGATTCCGGGAAAAACTAACAGTTGGTCCCAGTTCCAATCGGTGCTCGGTGCCCAACCCTATGTATAAGTCAGATGGAGGAGAAAGTAGCTTTAGATGGCAGGAATTGACCTTGTGCACGATGGTCAATTTGCTTCTGTGTTGATGTCGATCGCCTCCATCTCTTCATGCGGTCGGCACTCTATATCCAAGTTTCCCGTAATTTCTGTCCACGAATAAAGCACTTGCTGCATATCTTTGTACTCTTTCAGTCACGAGTGAATAAACATTCATATTTTGGAACTTTTCTATGAGATGTTCTTCAGTCTGTTCTGTGTTTGTTGCTAAATATCGCCAGTTAGTTTTTGATCCGCTATTGACGTTTTTTGTTCCACAATTCCTTACATAACACCTGCATAGCCATATAAAAATTTAGCATGCTAGCTTGTGGTGTTTTTATGGGAGAAAGCAAGGCAGTTTTTAGCTTTCTTGGTTTACTCTTAATAGAGCAGCTCAACGCCACCAACATTTTGGGGGTACGCCTCATGAACAACAGGCCAAGATTTCAAGAACCTGACTCGAGCCTCCTCAGACTCAGCTCTCCTCTCTAAAGGGCGACACACACAGGAGTGTGTTTGATACATAGCTCTGCCAGGACAGGCTGCATTCACAGACAACAGCTCCGTCACAAGCATTTTTCAACCAAAACAGAACACGTAAAACTACCCCTTACAAAATTGCAAACAGAACGGAACATTCTGTCCATTACACTAGGTAGCCCAGCTCTAGCTTCACATCCTATTCAGGTGCTCCAACCAGCAATTCCTACACTAGAAGGTTATGTGCAGAGGGGGAGAGAAGGTCAGAGGGCAGTTTGACAGGTCGTGATCCTAACATTAAGAATGGGATGTTCACAATGATTGGATGAGGTTTTCCAGGGTTGTTGGTTTCCAAGACCATTGAAAATATTCACTTTTTGACAAAATTTTTGATTAATTGGTTGCCATCAGTTTATGAAGGGCGTAAATTAGGTAAAAGTGCTGCTAAAAAAGATCTAATACCCCACCTTTAACAGCAGTGCGAGTGAGGCGTGCACTCACCGAGCTGTCCGATGAGGTTAAGGAGCACAAAGCATGTAGCCAGGAAGTAGCCGCAGTTCCAGGTCGCCTCAATGTAGTCTCTCTGCTCATTCCACTGTAACCACATTCGGATCCCATCTTCTAGGAAAGTGCTGATGAGACAAAGACGAGCCAGATGGGGCAGGTACTGTTTGGTCACCCGCAGGAACTGGAGAAACGCAAGTGATGAAAGGTATAAAGAAAGAAAATCAGGCTTAAAATACCATTATGAATAAGTTGTGCACAAGAAAGATGGTTCACTTTTCTTTTCAAAACATTTGCAGTGGTCTCTAGTATAAATGAATGCCTTGAGTTGCTCTCTGTGGGGAAAAAAGCTCTAGTGCTTCTGTTTCATGAAGTAATAGTTAGCCAGAGGTGTGCAGAGCAGAACACAGCAGGATTACAAGTCCTATTTCCTAATATTCAGACATATTTCCTCTGACTGGTCACATTCAACAACAATGTGACCATCACTGACTCAGTTTGTTATGCAACTTGATGTTTTACCTCCACAAATAACACAAGCCTGAAGGAGTTCTGCCCCGATGTGGATATGCTAATGCTAATGGTTAGCCTTTACTAGATGAGACGTGCTCTGCTCTCTCCTGGATGCTAAACCAACAACAGCCTAATAAACCCATCATGAGTCAAGCTGGGTCAGTCCATAAATGCAATTTTCAGTGATATAGATCTGAGTGGCTTTTCTGATCCGAGCGTTTCCCCGTCTATTTTCTATCAGTGGCTAATGCAGGAAATGGGGTAGAAGACTATATTCACATTCAACCTGCATGTTAAACTCTTAGTGACCAATCAAATTTCAAAAATAAAAAATAAATAAATGGTTTCTCATTTAACATGGTCCTTCAGTGTCTGCAGTTAATTATTGCAATATTAAGTATGTGTATTAAGGGTACAGAGGACTGACACAGAACTTCGTGGACTGGTTTCAGCAAAACCACATCCTGATCAACGCGGGGAAAACAAAGGAGATGGTGGTGGATTTCCGGAGACGCCAGCCTGCCGCTCCTTCACCGGTGAACATCCAGGGAACGGACGTTGAGAGAGTTGACTCTTATAAATACCTGGGTGCACTGATCAGGAAGGACCCGAGTAGGATCTACCTCCTGAGGAGACTGCTGTCTTTTGGAGTGGAGGGGACACTCCTGAAGACTCTATGACTCTGTGGTGGCACCAGCTATCCTGTATGGTGTGGTCTGTTGGAGCAGCAGCATCACAGAGAAAGAGGAAGAAGCTGGACAGGGTGATCATAAAGTCCAGCTCTGTCCTGAGCTGTCATCTGGACTCAGTGCAGGAGGTGGGTGACAAGGGGGTCCTGACAAAACTGAGGTCCATGCAGGGCCATGAGTCCCACCCCCTGCAGAATGACCTGTCTGCTCTGGAGAGCAGCTTCAGTGAGACTGATCCACCCTCGTTGTGTGAAGGAGAGATACCGCAGGTCTTTCATTCCTGCTGCGATTAGTCTCTATAATGAACACTCCTAATATACAACTCATAAATCTGTAATAACTCATATCTGTAATAACTCATAAATCAGTAATAACTCATAAATCTGTATTAACTAATATAACTGTAATAACTCATATCTGTAATAACTCATATATCTGTAATAACTCGTATCTGTAATAACTCATATATCTGTAATAACTCGTATCTGTAATAACTCATATATCTGAAATAATTCATATCTGTAATAACTCATATATCTGTAATAACTCATATCTGTATTAACTAATATAACTGTAATAACTCATATATCTGTAATAACTCATATATATCTGTAATAACTCATATCTGTAAATGCCTCAACTGTCATCACCATTCCATACATGTGCAATATTTATTGCAACAATCATTATGTGCAACAACTATCAAACTCACTATTCAACACTTTTTCAATTCTAAGTTACTTATTTTAATCATTTTGCGTGATATATTTTCTGTATTACTCTATTTTATACTTTATTGTACTTGTGCTGTTGCAATACTGCAATTTCCTCACTGAGGGACTTATAAAGGTATTCTTAATACTTGTGCAATTCCTACATACATTAGTATGTCTGTGTCTCTGCTGCATAGTTCTGGAAGCCCAAGTTTCCTTTTTATTTGTCATTTTTAGTGTTTGAATGTTACAATGATAGCTTACTGCCTTTTGTGTGTTTATCAGTAATCTTGTTAGTTTTCTTCTTCAATGTCTCTAAGTGTATGTGCTGCAGTAACAAGTGAATTTCCCCACTGTGGGATTAATGAAGACTATTCTAGTCTAAATATCTAGAATACCGACTCAATACCATTAAGCCACAAAACACCCTGTAACCAAACTTTAACAAAATGTCTTTAAAATTCTGAAAATGCATTTGGGAAAACATCCCGCCTTAGCTTAGAGGTTTGAGGCACAACAGAAAAGAACAAAGAAAGGGGGGAAAATGTCAAACTTACATCTGGCTCCACTTGTAAGGTGGGAACAGAAAACAAAACATCAGTCCTGAGGCTTAGCAGATATGTCTGCTACCAGGAAACTCAGGGAATATTTTTTATTAAACTGCTTGCCCATTTTAAAAAAAAGTTGGATTATATATTATTATGATCTAGTCAGGTGGTCAACCATTGAAACATCAGTAATAATTATTTTAATGTGCACCACAGGTGAAGAAAGTATGGGACATTACAACAGATTGCAGTGTTCCTTCTGTATTGCAGTACTGTGAAAAATGCACACCAACAAGCTGCACAAGTAGTGATCAGATGAAATGGTCACTGAAGAAGACAACGCAATAAGAACGCCATGTTTTAGCCAACTTTTGCATCTTGAATACTCCTTTATCATTAACTACACTGAACAGTCATACACAAAAATGACCCCTTAGGCTAAACTGTGGTAGTTCACACTCAGCTCTTCATATAATAATACTCAACAGAGCAGAAGTGGCCTGGCCCCATGTCCCGCCCATCCAGCAGTCCACATCAGCAAAGTCAGACCTCAGCAACCTATCAGCAGCCACCAACTCCCACTTCCGCGGATGCAGACGACATGAATGGGCGAAAGGGGAGCCAATCCGAACAAGCCCAAGGTTGCTGCAACAGCCTAGAAATAGACAACTCGAAAAGTGTTACAAGTCTGAGGGAAAGGCTGCTTATGGGACCATCAGCAAGGGATGCAGCCCTAGAAAAGTTTATTTTGGCACAGATCCATGTGTCGTTTTCATATTACACTCCTCTCATGATAGTAGTGTACATGTGGTGCATTCAATGGAACTTAGGAACAAATCTGCTGACTCCATGCCTTGCCATGTAAACGCACCAACTAGAAGTTACATGACCTGATTTCTTTAGAATACTTTAAGTCAAAGTTTTCAGCATTTAAGTCAGATTTAAGATCATCTTTGACCATTTTAGTAGTTCCTAAACCTCATCCCACCACAAATTATAAAGAAGCCGAAAACCACGCACTGAAACTGCAAATGCCCGTGGCTTAAAGTGAAGGAAATGTTCGCATGTACAGGTGATAAGGAAGTCGCAGTGCTAATGAAGGTTTGATGAACATTTCTCTGATTTTAAATCAGCAGGAGAAACAACTGTTAGCTAACACTTTGCTAATCGAGTTATTTCACAACTGCAGACTGATTCAGTCCAACCAGGCAAGCACGGCAACTGTTCAATTAGCCGAATAAATATATACTTAACAAAAAAAGCCGGTAAAATACAGTAAACCGACTCACTCATGTTCAAATATCACATCGTTGTCCCAATGAAGCACACAACTAAGTACAAAATCTAACATTTCTAGTTAAAACACGAATGGAACTATTATGTTAAGCCACGAATATGCCAGGACCACGAAAAACCAACAGAAAAAACTAATAAAAGTTGTCAAAACGCAAAAGGAATTTAAGGAAACGCTCAGCAGCTCCACTTCATTCTCATGAAACTAGTTAGCAGCTAACATGCTAGCAGCGGCTAACATGCTAGAAAAGAACTTACCTGGTCTGCCACGTCTTCGGCTTTGTTCATTAGATCCTCCTGGCCCATGTTTCTCTATAATTACAGTTTTGTGGTGTTAAAATGTCAACGCAGTACGCTTTATTTATTCGGCGCTCCGTTTCTTTCCTCGCAGGCTTCGTTCACTGTTCCTGCACCCGTTATTTACTTGAAGATTTCCCGATCGCCCAGACGTAGAGAAAGGCCGCCTCCGCCCCACAATGCCCCGCGATTTGACAAGCGAGACAGCGGAGCCCCCTCCAAACAACCGCTGGATGCCACGTAGACCGAACCGAGCAGGGTCTTCACACACCGCCACCCAGTATTGTTTACAGCCCTGCACAGGTAAACAACCCTGATCACACACATAAGCACTGCTGCAGGCTGGTTACATGCAAAGATGCAGGAATCAGCCATGAAAAAAAAAATCTTATATAATAAACTTCAAGCCTCGTTACATTGAAGACACTACAGTGCAATCCTTATTGAAAATTGCACTTAAAAATCCTAATAATAAAAATCAAAACATTGAAATATTAATTAAATGGTTAAAGTATGCTTTATGAAACAAGCTAAATATGACTTTCTAGCCAGAGGGGGCCCTGAATTGTGTCAATCTACGCTTTGGTGTATTCAAACAAAACAAAACCACATACAAAAGAGCAGCATCAGTTTTTTAATGTAAAAAAAATCTCTGAGAAAGTTAAAACATAATTTAATCTACTTTTATGCCAGTTTCCAGTTGTGACAGTGGTTCCTTTCCACACTGGCAGAAACAAGCAATGAATATTTCACTCACTCATTTCCTCTTTGTGCATGTGCAGGGAGCTGGTGTCTATTTTCAGTGGTGAAAGATGTCCACTCATTGGAAATGTCCAACATGGGGACATGAACAAGACAGGCCATTACTTGCAAACACACAAATGCAAACACCTGCAAGTGTTTTAGATAAGTCAGTCTAACTAACATTTGGTCTGCTGGAGGAAACGGGAGTAGCCTACCTAATCTATAGTGACACAAAAATGAACTCCAGCCGATCACCCCTTACCTGCTCTCTATACACCTTTACTCCACCACTCTCTCTATATTCTGCTCTCCCCACCTATTCCACCTTCCTCAGGATCCACTAATTTCCCTATTTCCAATTATCTCTCTCTTTCTTAACTTTTTTTTAATCACAATTGTCTATTTTTGCGCATTTTAAATATATTTGTAAACATTTTCTAAATGCTTTTTTATATTTTTACATTTTTTGGTTTTTTGAAGCGCCTCGGGATTTTTATCTTGAGAGGCGCTATAGAAATGATATTTTCTTCTTCTTCTTAATTTTTGGTAAAATACACCTCTGAGTGATTTTATGTGAACTTGTTAAACTTAGAATTTTCAGTAGCTCCTACACTGTAAACTGTAGAGACACAAAAATACTCCGGCTGATCACTACTTACCTGCTATACATAATACACCTTACATTTTTTGGAAACATTACTTCTCTGATTTTTGATGATTCATTTTTTTTGTACAAAGTCTTTATTAGAGAAAGGCAAACATCAGTCACAGCATTTTTTACAGATATATTTCCCTTTCTTAATTTTCAATTAACCCAAACCTTGCCCTTCCACAGCAGCACATCTATGATCAGATTGGTTACTTTAACCTAAGTATTCACAGCAACAACAAGCAAAAAGGAAAAACAAAAAGTAAAAAAGAATATATATATGTATATATATGTATATATATATACATATATATATATATATATATATATATATATGTATATATATATACATATATATATATATATATATATATGTATATATATATATATATATATATATATATATATATACACATATATACCAAGCCCCCACAATGCGGCTTTAAAATTGAAGCCAACCCGGAAGAACCAAAAATTGCAGTTCCACCCTCATCCGCTGGGGGCTGGTATCAGAAGCGAGCAAATCCTCATTGACTCCCATGTTAAAAATGCCAATTTCACAGCAGAAATAAACATGTTTACAGCCTGGTACCAAAACATGTTTTTTGTTTAAATTATCTAGTTTACACTCATGACAACTCTGAGGGGGGGTGGAGGAGCAGGAGTGCCCAGCAGGTGATGGCGAAGAAGATGGATGAGAGAAGAAGCAGCAACAGCGGAGAGAGATCCGCGGCCGGAGACGCCAGGGCACAGAGCGCAACACAGCAGGCGGGCAGAGTTACTCTGCCCCCGCGCGTAAGTAATTGATCAGTGCCTGGCAGTGTTAGAGTTGCTCTCTCTCTGTGAGTGGTCTGGTGCCGGGGACCTATTTACTGCCGGAGTTGTTGTGTGCCACAGGGGCCGGGCCGAGGAGGATTGGATCCAGATCGCACACTCGATTGAACACTTTTTTTCTTTGGCATCATCATCAGGGTTTTGTAATAAATGTACCTTTTTAATTTGCTTTGGCTGTTGCACTGATTGGCTTGTTTTTTTAGAACCTATTTTAATCCGTTTAATATTAGTGGCACCTTCCATTCCACCTGGATCGTGTCAGATACATAACCCAAACCAATATTACAATAACATAAACTCTTACACAAAACGCTCCTCTTGATAGAGCAAATCTGTTCAGCACATTCTGACAGACAGACCACCTTTCTTCTGTCATGTTGCTGTACAGGACATTTTTAGAGTTTTTCTTTTTAAAGATAAATAGTATTACATTTAAAGAGCAATACTTTCACATTATCAATTTCCCACACTTTCTGTATACCTGTATTTTATTGTTTTTCAACAAAGAATGACAAATTATTTAAGTTTGTGGTTTTTTAGCACACAAATATCTCTGTAAAAAGTATTTACAAAGCTAATATTTACATAACAAGTATGATTTGGTTTTGCAATACAGCACTCTGTTTATTTTAGTAAGATTTTTAAACCAAGTAAAGTTAGTAAAGAACACATTTCTATTGGCTGCTAAGAAACTGTTGGACTTAAAACAGGCCTGTTGTAGAAACAACTTGGCATAAATGATTCTTCCTTTTTTGTCTTAACCAAAGAAATTCCAGTGATTGAGCAAAAACATTTATTTTTTTACGTCACATTTTATAAAATAACAGGACACAAAGTGTCGGGACATTTAAAAAATACTTAAAATAATAAAAGGGGCCCAGAGAGCTGCAGAGTGAGTGGAACATTGGGTTGTGAAGGAAGAACAGTTCTCAACAGTGTGATATGAGGGGATCCTTGGGGAAGGACAGGGGCCGCCGTCCCCCCAGGGCCCCGAACAGGCGTCGGGACACAGCCTGAGGGCCGTGGGCTGGCAGATTTTCACCACAGCACCTGGCCCTCTGGGAGGCCCAATGCGGAGACGCTTGGGTGGTTCGAACCACGTCGCAGGGCTACAGGTTGCAGTTCCGCCCTCGGCCCCCACCCCCTACGGGGGTCAGGGTGACTTCGGTCACAGATCCTGCACGGGTCAGCATCCTGATGCAGGAAATAGATGGTCTCCTGGACAAACGGGCCACAGCGGTCGTTCAGCCGCATTTGCAGGCAGACGGCTTTTATTCGACGTATTTCTTGGTACCAAAGAAGGACGGGTCCCTGCGGCCGGTACTGGACCTCAGGGGTCTCAATCGGTTCCTGAAGGTGCTGCCCTTCCGCATGCTTCGGACTCGTGATGTCCTTCAGGTAGTTTGTCCAGGGGAGTGGTTCACGACAATAGATCTCAAGGATGCAGGTACTTCCATGTTCCGATCCATCCGGGGCACACAAAGTACCTGCGGTTTTCTTTCCTCTGGAGGGTGTACCAGTTTCTGGTTCTGCCATTCGGCTTGTCTCTCACCCCCCGAGTTTTCACGAGGTGCGTGAAGGCAGCCCTGAGCCCCCTGTGTCGGGCGGGGTTGAAGGTCCTGCCATATCTCGACGACTGGCTTGTCTGTGCGCCATCGTGTCGCGAAGTGGGTCTGGTCACGGCCAGTGTCCTTGCTCACGTCGAGGCACTGGGGCTGACGGTGAGCCTGCAGAAGAGTTCTCTGGCTCTGACTCAGCGGGTGGATTTTATTGGCATTGCCATAGATTCTGTGGCCATTCGGGCGAGGCTGACCGAGCAGAGGAGGGTCCGAATTCGGTCTTTGCTCCGGGCCTTTCGCCTTGGGGCAGCACCCCCGGTCCAGGTGTGGCTATGACTGTTGGGGATGCTCTCGGCTTCTGCACTGGTGCCTCTCGGGCTGCTCCAACTTTGGCCCTTGCAGAGGTGGTTCAACGGCTTCCGCCTGGATCCCCGGCAACACCGACGGGTCGAGCTGGAGGTCACGAGCAGCTGTGTGGCTCTTTTGCGCCGTTGGGATGATGTCGCCTACCTGAGTCTCGGTGTCCCACTTGGCGCGGTCCCCGCCAGACGGGAGGTGGTCACGACGGATGCGTCACCCCGGGGGTGGGGGGCGCACTGGCAGTGCAGGTCGGTCAAGCACGTTCTCGTCCGGACGGACAGCACCTCGGCGGTGTTCCACATAAACCATCAGGGGGGCACCAGGTCATTGCGATCGTTGAGGGAGGCTCAGATGCTGTTGACCTGGGCTTACCCTCGCTTGGCCTCCATCAGGGCACTGCATCTTCCGGGGTGGAGGAACTCGGTGGCGGATTGCCTGTCTCGGCGGGGTCGACGCCCCGTTGGGGATGGACACCCTCGCCAATGCCTGGCCGTTGGTTTGGCTGTACGCTTTCCCGCCTTTCCCGTTGATCTTACCGACCCTCCATCAGGCGAGGGACTCGTCACACGAGGTCCTTCTGGTGGTGCCAGACTGGCCCATGAGGGTGTGGTTTCCATTGCTTCTCAGTCTGTTGAACGGGGAGTCGTGGCGGTTGCCGGCGAGACGGGACCTCCTGTCTCAGATGGAGGGGAGGATTTGGCATCCGTCCCCAGATCATCTTCAGCTCACAGTGTGGCCACTGAGGGGTGCAGGCAGCCCCCAGTCGGCTTAGAGCCCTCCATCCAGCAGGTGCTGGATAGTCCCAGGGCTCCGTCTACAAGGGCCACGTACGCTCACTGTTGGAAGCAGTTCTCTACCTGATGTTCCGGCAGGGACGTGGACCCTGGTTCTTGTTCCCTGCATGAGGTTCTGCGGTACCTCCGGCACCTGTTTCACAAGGGCTCGGCTGCCTCGACCCTGAAGGTACACCTGGCGGCTATTTCGGCCAACCACCTCTTAGTGGATGGCGGGAGCATTGGGGCTCACTATTTGGTGACCCAGTTTATGCGGGGCGTGAGAAGGTTGCGTCCTCCCTTGTGCAGGCCGGCACCTGCTTGGGACCTTCCCCTGGTCCTGCAGGTCCTGTGTGGGCCACCCTTTGAGCCGATGACTACCGCCCAGTTGGAAGTGGCGTCTGTGAAAACCGCCTTTCTCTTGGCAGTGACAACGGCTAAACGGGTCAGTAAGCTGCACGCACTGGACATCAGCCCTGCCTGCCTGTGGTGGAAGGCAGATGGGTCGGGGGTGACGCTGTTGCCCAACGTTGCCTTTCTTCCCAAAGTTCTGCCCTCTGGCTACGTAAATGCTGCAATCGAGCTGGGGGCGTATTTCCCTCCCCCATTTTATTCAGAGGGACAAGGACGGGCGAATTTTCTGTGCCCGGTCCGGGCACTGCAGCTCTACATTGTGGCTACAAACACTGTCCGGCAGTCGAAGCAGCTGTTTGTCTGTCACGGAGGAGTGAACAGGGGTCGAGCCCTTTCGAAGCAGAGGCTGTTGCATTGGGTTGTGGATGCCATTGCGATGGCTTATGCGGCAGTGGGTGCAGTGGCTCCCCCGGGATCGTGTGCCATTCCCCAAGGAGTGTTACTACATCCTGGGCGGCGATGAGAGGCGTGCCACTGACGGACGTCTGTGCGGCGGCGTCCTGGGCAACTCCGTGCACGTTTGCATGCTTCTACCGCCTCAATGTTGGCCACGGGTCCATTCTCGCTTCGGCGGTGCTGCCTCTGGTGGCTACCTCTTGAGTGGGGGTAAGTTTTACGTTCCTCGTGACACTGCTGGCATAAGTCATCTACTCTGTTTACTGCCACTGGCAGTCAGGAGGGAACGAAACAGAACGGAAGTTACGGTGTAACTATGGTTCTGTGAGTTCCTGGATGACTGCCAGTCACAGGGGTCACTTGGAACTTCTCGGGCGAGAAGATCCCGGGAGACCCGAACGTAGCTATCGGCGCATAATTTATAGACTAGCGACCAGGTACGCTATGTGTCGCGTGCGTGACTTTGTTTACATTAGTACTCGACCTGCGCAGAGCGCGAGGAGATACATCCACTCTGTTTACTGCCACTGGCAGTCATCCAGGAACTCACAGAACCATATTTACACCATAACTTCCGTTTCTCTGACATGTCTTTATCCAGGATCCCAACCACTAACTTGTCGCGAATGTTTTCAATCTTCGCCGGACCAAACTGACAGGTCTCGGCCAGTTCATAGAGTGTACGTATGTATTCCTCCGCGGACTCACCCTTCTTTTGCGAGCGGAGGTAAAACCGTGCTCGTTCGTGGATGACGTTAACTTTTGGAATGAAGTAATTATTTAGCTTTTCCAATACTGTGTCGTAGTCCTCCTCCTCAACGAACCGCAGAGTGTTAAACACTTGTTCCGCTTCCTTGCCAAGCGCGTAGAGTAGTGTGCTAACCTGCACAGCTCCAGCCTCAAGGTTTAGCTTAGTTGCTAGCCGTAACGCTGGAACCGCTGCCTCCACTCCGGCCACTGCTCCGGGCGGGTGAAGTCAAAGTTCTCGGGAGGGTTAAACTTGGCCATATTCACCGCTTAATTTCTGACACCATGTTCTAAGTACAACCAACGTAATAAATGACTCAACGTCCTTAAACTCGAGAGGTGTTGTGTTTATTTCTCAGCCCGCCGAACTCTCTCCAAAACTCCTCCCACTTCAGGCAAGTCTTAAAGGCATACACACTGCATCTATTCACATGACACTTCCTAAAACACCAAACAGGAGCTTTTGAAAATTAAATTTTAAAAAATTCACAAAAAATTCTGTCATTTTACAAAAAAAAATACAAATGTGTAGTATGGAGAGCATGCAAGCAGTGATAAGTTGGAGTAATTTTGATGTCACTATAGTTTTCAGGGTAGATAAAATTATAAGTTAAAAAACCACCCAAAATAAGAGAAGTCATTAAAAAAATAAAAGATGTAGTAGGATCAGCATCCAAGTGGTGATTTACAGTGTGTATTTGGTGTCACTACAATTTAAAATTAAGGAGATAAAATGTCACCCAAAATCAAAAATGTGAAGTGTGGTATGATCAGTTTAGTTCGTTTGGTCACACTGCATATTAATGTCTTATGTTTAGTGATGACATATTGAATGTTTATATTACATTGTATTTTTGTAGAACTGTTTAGCCTAAATTTACAGTGCAGGCACAACAGTTATAAAGTTATGTCTTTGTATTTTCCATCAGATAGTTCATAGCTAATAACTTTCTACACTTGTTAACTTTCTCTTAACAAACCCAGAAACGCCCATTTCTTGATAAAACGAAACTTTAGTTAAACGCGGAATTGAAAGCACGTTCTCAACGTGAGCTCTCAGCAGTTTTCTCTGAGACAGCAGGAGGGGAGATTAGTGGCTGGACCGATGGGCTGGACACAACAGAACAGAACTAGAGGAGAGAAGCAGATCCGTTCGGTTCTGGTAAGTAAGTATTTGTTTAGACTGGATGAGCGTGTGAGAGAACGTGGAGTGGGGTAGCTGCTGGAGAGACACTGACTCCGGTGCTACATGACACCCCTGAGTAATTGTGGCCTTACAAGTGTGATATACTTTATCTTACACCTACCTGCCTCCAGAACGACTTACTTTATTGTTAATTAGCTGAATGCACAGGAGCTAAAGTTAGCTGCGCAGTTCCACGGGGAGGTGAGCTAGTTAGCATACATGCTTTATTAGCGTCACACGCGACTCGCTGCGTTTAGTTCAGACGACTCATGACTTAAATGAGCTAAGTGAGTTTAACTACTTGTTTAGCTGTTATTTTTGTTTTCAAAATGTCGAGGAAGCGACTGACAACATGTTTATGAATTGCCAACATGTGATTGGCTGAACCTTAGAGCCAAAGATCGTTCATCACAGATGAATGAATCACTCTGGAGGTCAAAACAAGCAAGATTTTCTTAGTTCTGCCTGCAAATAAACAAATGCCTTAGAATTATTTAATGTTCATCTCGCAGACATAAGTTAGACATTCAATTAAATACTCTATCAAGCCTCATAATGAAATGAAATTATTAAATGGAATTTGGATTTCATTGTACTAGTACAAAAGAAACAAATTAATAAAATGTTTCGTAGTGTTTACTTTTATCGTCAAATTTATCGTTATCGCCAGAAGGGTCTGAAATTACCTGTTTTGGGCAATATTGCCCACCCATAATGCTAGGAATGTTTTAATTTTAATATAAAGAATACAATAGACTTTATTGATTGCACAGTGGGGAAATTCACTTGTTACAGCAGCACCAACAATTAAGAGAATAATTTTAAGAATAATAATAAAGGTACACGTATATGCATATAGGCAGTAATCTAGTATTGTAACCTTCAACCACTAAAAACCACAAGTAAAAAACGAAAAAAAAAATTGGGTTCCAACCATCGACATATACATAATGGACAATTCCTGTCCAAAGGCTTGTATTATAAGTTTTTAATCTGAAATTGGAGGTGGCCACCACCGCCATTTTCATTGTGTCACATGTCTCGTCACGCCCAGACAATTCCATAAAAGGGAAAAGAGGTGGAGCTGAGGGTGGGGTTGTAAGGCTGGGATCAAATGACGACACCCGTTGAACAGAAACAATGTAGCTACAAGCTAGCCCAAAGCTAACGCAGAGGTGAGAGCTAAGCCGAAGGAGGTAGCTACCTAGCTACAACCGGAGCTAACTGTGCACAGTACCGGAGCTTCTGAGTCGGAGATGCGCCGGGCTGACCACTAGGGAGAACCGGGTGGAACACAGAGGTCTCCCGAGACCTCCACAAGCCGGCAGTCCGCGTACAGACAGGTGTCGCTGCGCTCAGAGATGCGCCGAGCTGCCGCTGAAAGGAGGGAGTACATACCGATAGTCAGAACCCAGCTCCACTGGACAACATGTCATATTTCAACCCCTTTTCAAAAATGCAGCGTTATGTTAAATGCACTGGGTTTTACCCTATTAAATTTAAATGTCATGGTGAAACAATACATATTAAAATAGTAGTTAGTGAGCTACTTTGATAAGCTCAGCAAACGCAAGAGCGGCAGTGACCTAAAATACATAAATATAATTTTACTTACCAAAAAAAAAATGAAGTGAAGACTCCTTGGATGCTCTATTAGACCAAGTAATACCACAGCAGGTCATTTTGTCCAACAATTGCACAAATGTTATCTAAAAAAGAATACACAAACAGCACAACTAATGGTCTAAGTTGAGAGACTGAAAATGGCGGAACAGTTTTAAGGCGAGGCTGAGGCTTAGGCTGAGGCCTTTCCCTGGAGCTAGGTCTGCAGTCACGTGGGTCTGATGCTCATTAATTATTCAGAATTTTAGGCATTTAATACACTTAAACATAAGAGTGACAAAAAATTCACCCCCCTATGAGTTGTCATGAGTGCATACTAGATCTGTTAAACATTAAACATGTTTTGGAACCAGGCTGTAAACATGTCTCTGTTGTGAATTAGGTATTTTTAACATTGGAGTCAATGAGGATTTGCTCACTTCTGACACCAACCCCTAGTGGATGAGGGTGGAATAGCAATTTTTGTCACTTCCTGTTTTGCTTCATGTCCAGACCGAATTATGGGGCTTGGTTCCAACACTATGCAGCATACTGCAAGATGCTTTGAGGTAGTGATTTTCTGGCATGTTGTGGAGGTTCTTTTTTCTTTAGCTTCCTTTTATTTATTTTTAGATACTAGTAGATGGAACGGGTGGTAGCTGTGGTAAAGGTCACTTGACACAACTGCAGACTTATCCTTTCGTCTTGCTTTTTAACAAAACTTACAGTTTGTTGGGCAAGGCTGTTCAAAGTTCAAGTGAGAGAAACAACGCAGTCCCTTGTGATTGTTTAAAAGCTGATCACACAGTCATACGACGGCAAGTGGCAAACTGAAAGTGAAAGGGATCTGCTTGGTGATAAGGCCATATCTCTCATCCATTTTGTCGTTTGTAGAATCTCTAAAGCCTGAAGATGAAGTGCTCATTCTGTAACCACAATATTGTGGAGAAAGAAGCCAATTTTTGTAGCAACTGTGGCTCCAAACTTTCTGCTGCACCTGCAAACACACAAGGTAAGAAAATAAGCTCAGATAATCTATTTAAGGTAGGAGGTTTACCTATTAACAGCGTTTAATGCCACATCTTTAATTCAGATGCAGAAAATCATCCAAAGTCTTTGATGGCAGACTTGGAAATCAGAATGGAGGAATCAGGGTCTCCTAAAAATGCCCAGCCTCCAGATAAGCAAGATTTAAATACATCTCCCAAACGACAAAATGATGAACAACTCAATCCAAAGAAAAAGGTGGGTGTTTGTCTTTTTGATGAGCTGTGAGTTAAGGGAACATATATTTGTTTAACAAATGATACCAGAATATACAGGTATACAGAATCTCAGGTTTCAATGCTCCTTGAAAAGTTTTATATCACAGATTTGCAAACATGAATTTCTAAGGAATTGTCAAATTAACTTGTAATCACCTCGGTTTCAGGGATAATAGAATAAATATATAAACCAAATCATATTGAAGGGTGTAAAGCTTAAAAATTAATTAAATTCTAATTTAGATATTTTCCTGTTTTCTTGTCATTTTTGTGCTGGTTAGATTATGAGGTAAAAATGTATTTAATTAGCCTCCAATTGTCCAAGTTCTCCCACATAAAAAAGATGAGTGAGGTCTGTAATTTTCATCATATGTGTACCTCAACTAGGGTTGTCACGGTGTGAAAATTTAACCTCACGGTTATTATGACCAAAATAACCACGGTTTTCGGTATTATCGCGGTATTTTTTTTAAACGTGCTACATTTTCACACAATTAGATAAACCCTATATGTCAGGAAATATTGTTCTCAGTTTGTGTCTAAATTTTGCCTAAAATTTGTTATTTTGTTATTATGTTGTTTATTTGTTTACAATTTTCCCCTTTAGTCTTTAAAATACCAATATTTGCCCATAACTTCTAATTTTTTGTCTATTTGATGTCATCATTTAAAAATATTAGATCAGATGATACTCAGTAATCAAGTAGCCTTCTAATCAGATACTTTTTTTACCCTTACTTGAGTAATAAACCCTATATCAGGAAAATATTGTCCTCGGTTTGTGTCCTTCCAGTGAGCTTAGCAGATTTGGGAAAATGTCATAAATTTATAATTATTCTCGGAGAGAGACCAACTCTTATCTGCCCCTGGGAGCCCCGTAATGCATAGCGTCATTTCAATATGACGGTGTCCGTGACACGGTTTATATGCAGGTAGCGGCGCTGCGTCTGCTTTATATAGCGACTCGTTGCATTCTCCCTCAACCCAAATCCTCGGATCACGCATTTTAGCTAAAACGCTAACGTTAGCTTGCCTTGCGTTGACTGTAGAGTTGTGGGTGATGGTCACGCAGATGTGTGATGAGATTTGAAGCGTTGCTGCCTTTCACAGACACTTTTTCTGCACGTGCTGCAAACAGGATAGCCGTCTTCTATCAACTGTCCCTCGGCATTCTTCAAATATCCAAAAGATGCCCGTACTTCCCACTTTGTCTTCTTTGAGGGATAAAAAAATGTCCTCCTGAGCGCTGCCGTCTCCTCCTTTGGCCATTATTTCAGCTTTAGCTTCAAGAAAGTTTTGGTTGTAAACAACAAAGCGCGCATGTGCCGCCGGCAACTTCAGCAGATGATACGGTGGCTGGACAGAGTGCCAGTCCATCGCAGGGCAACACAGAGACACACAGGACAAACAATCATGCACACACACACTCACACCTAAGGACAATTTAGACAGACCAATCAACCTAACAGTCATGTTTTTGGACTGTGGGAGGAAGCCGGAGTACCCGGAGAGAACCCACACATGCACAGGGAGAACATGCAAACTCCATGCAGAAAGATCCCAGGCTGGGAAGCGAACCCAGGACCTTCTTGCTGCAAGGCAATAGCTCTAGCCACTGCGCAGCCTCCTGGTGATTTATTTAATTTAAGTAAAATTATTACTGTTCGTAATTCTTTTTCTGTTATGTCTTCGGTCAGTATTTTATTCTGTTCTTTATTTAGCACTGGTAAATCTGAATAATTCAAGAATTTATCTATTTCCATTATATTCCCTCCTGTCCTTTCAGTGTAAAGATTTTTATAAAACGTTTCAAAAGCTTCCAGAATTTCACTTAGTTTGCTTCTTATTATTTTAGTCTCTGGATCTTTGATTTTATGGATAGTGTTTTGTGCAGTTTTCTTTTCAAGTTTCCAGGCTAAAGTTTTCATTGTATTAGATCCGCCTTCATAATATCTTTGTTTCAAGTGCACCAAATTTTTCTTGATTTCATATTTTGCTAAGTCAATCATTTAATTTCTTGATTTCTTGATTTTCTCCAATAGGGGTTGCTAAGCTTGCTTTTAATGGTTTTCTTCTAACAATTTTAATTTATTTTGTAGATCTTTCAATTTCTTATCTGTGTTATTTTTTTATGGGAGGCTATCTATATAATTTTACCTCTTAGTACAGCCTTCATGGCCATAAAATAGGAGGGGACACGTCCCCTTTATCATTAGTTTCCCATTAAAGTTGGGTTTTGCTTCTTATCTGTTCTCTGAATCGCAGATCAGCTGGAATTTAGTTTCCAGTTGCTAAACCTCGGTTGTAAATTCAGATCTTAAAAACAAATTTATTGGTGCGAGATCGCTCAGATCTATTGTTCCAATTTCACAGTTTTTAGTTCTATCTTTTCCAAATATTAAGAAGTAATCTATCCTTGTGTATAAATGAGATGAAGAGTAGTGGGTGTAATCTCGTTGACTGGTGTAAATCTTTCCATATATCCAGTAGTCCAGCCTCCTCTAACAAAATGTTAATTTTCTTAGTCAATAACTTTATATTTTGTGATTTCCCGGTAGAGACGTCTAAATTTTAGTCTAAATTCGAGTAAAAGATCTTCTCACCATCTGTCCACCTCTTGTATCTTGTCCTCGTTTCTGTTCTTGGCATCTGAATTCTTGGAGTTTCTCCATGGCGTCCCGGTTGCAGTCCTTGCTCTTTCTTGTCGTGCTCCACTCTCTGTTTTGGATCTGCTCCCGGATGTTCTCCGGACTCCTGATGACCGTTACCGGGAATCCCTTCTTTGACAGGTTGCCTCCTCCGCCGAACCGTATAGCACTGGTCCCTCAGGGTAGAATATCCGGGAATGGTGTTTGGAACTGGAGTTTCTTTTCTCTTAGCCCAGCTTTCACCTCTGAGTATTCCTTCCGTTGTTTCAGGACCTCAGGTAAGTAGTCGTGATCTTGGTTAACTTTGTTCCCCATATATTCAAATCCACGTTTTTTGCCAGGCTGTTTTTGTTGTTTCTTCTTTTGTTCTATAGCTGGCCATCTTGGCGATGATGGATCTGGGTGCTGCGCTTGATGGTGGCTTTGGCATCGTAGCACAGTTTTCTCACTCTGTTTGTATTTCACTCTTCTTCGACATCTTCAGTTTCTGTCTTAGCAAGCGCTCCAGGAAAACAGCCATAGATGGTGCGTCATTTTCTGACCCCTCTTTGATTCCATATATTCTAATATTTTCTCTTCTGGACCTTCCCTCTAGATCTGTGTTAAGTTTATCCGTTACTGCTTCCTTGTTTTTTTGTATTCGAGTTTTGGTATCTTTTACCCTTTCCTCTGCTTCTTCTTATTTACCTCTTCTCAGATAGCTTTTAGCTGCACATCATTTTCTTACCCAAATTCCCTCAGTTCTCCAAGTATGGAGTTACTTCCCGATTAATTCAGTTTCCAGCTGATTCCCGATTCGACCAAATCGGGGGGAAAAGCATTTTTGAAACCATTTTCTCCTTTGACGTCAAGTCAAAGACTCTGCCACGCTGCAAGTGATTACAGACACAACGGCTCTTTTAGGAGCCACCCCACACCTTAGACACAAACAAGCATTCCAGCTTCCTGCGGTGACCTGGAGAGATCTCAGACTAGACGGGTCCTATCGGAGCAAATCTACGGGTTTCTGATATCAAGAGGTTCACTCCACCGGCAGTGTCCATCACGACCTCTTGACCCCCTGGATCGCATGAGAACCTCTACAATTTTGATTTCTGGTGTCCTTTGACAGCCCTTTGATCTTACCATACCATACCATTTTATTTATACCGTGCATTTAAAATACAGCATGAGAGCTGAACAAACTTGGCCATAGTGGAGTTTGCAGTGTAACCATTAAGGTCATGGACAGGTGTCTTTTATACTAATAACCAGTTCCAACAGGTGCCAATGATACAGGTAACAAGTGGAGGTAAGAGGAGTCTCTTACATAAGAAGTTACAGGTCTGTGAGAGCCAGAAATATTGTTGTTTGTAGAAGACCCAAAACCTATTTTTCCACCACAATTTGCTAATAAATTAAAAAACATTCAATGTGATTTTCTGAATTCAATTTTTCTCATTTTGTCTCATAGTTGAGGTACACCTATGATGAAAATTACAAGCCTCTCATCTTTTTTAAGTGGGAAAACTTACACAATTGATGGCTGACTAAACACTTTTTTGCCCTACTGTACACCTTATTTTGTCTTTATAGAAAAAGAAGAGGAAGAAGTGCAAAAAGAAGAAAGACGGTGTCTCTTCAGATCAGGATCAAAGCCAGTCAGAGCTTTCATTTGGTTCTCTAGAAGACAACCAGAAGACAGAAGACGCAGGACACTATTCTGACAGTGACAGCTCTAATGTTAAAATGGAGGATGCATTAGAGTCACTCCAAGATGAGTTCTCCTCTCTGGAAAGACAGCCACATTCATTGACCGATAACGTTGCTGCTGCTGAAAACACTCCGGTCACACAGAGCGAAAAACCTGCAGTTGGTTCCAATACAGCAGGTCGTTCTGAGGAAACTTCAGTTA
Organism: Nothobranchius furzeri; assembly: GCF_043380555.1. Lineage (NCBI taxonomy): Eukaryota > Metazoa > Chordata > Actinopteri > Cyprinodontiformes > Nothobranchiidae > Nothobranchius > Nothobranchius furzeri. The sequence goes on from NC_091746.1 coordinate 54,747,917, forward strand.
AAGCTAAAGGTGGAGAGAGAGGTGCACAGACGTCAGCACAGAATCAAACTCTTCCCTCTGCAACAGCTCAACGTCCCACCTCAGAGAACAAGAACTCGGGTTCAGATGAGGGAACACAGACTGGTGATGCAAAAGTTCAGATGACTGGCAAAGACGTCTCAAGAAACAAGAAAGAATCTGATCTTACAACGCCGTCTACTCTGGATCAGAATGCTAATTTAGACCAACATGCCAAACAGGCTGTAGAAGCCAAAGAGAAAGGAAAAAATCAGGCTAAGAGGCAGAAAGAAAATGTTCAGGATGATCTGAAAAAGAAAGAAAAGGTTCAGAGTGAGCAGAAAAACAAAGAGAAGAACCAGGAGAATCAGAAGAAAAAAGAAAGTGACCAGGATGGTCAGAAAAAGAAGGAAAGGGTTCAGGATGATAAGAAACAAATAAAAATAGATCAACAGGACCAGAAACGGATGCAGAGTTCAACACCACCAATGGTATTCATAATTATTGTTCAATATAATCTGTTTTTCTTTTTTAAATGACCAAACTCTTGGGTCTTAAATTCATGTTTGGTTCCACAGGCTTCCAGCTCCAGTGTGGACCCAGAGGACATGGAGGTTGCTGGGTCTGGGGATGGGGATGAGGATGGGTCTGGGGATGGGGATGGGTCTGGGGATGAGGATGGGCAGCGCAAAACTTCAGATGGTGACAAAGAACACAACAAAGGCACAAAATCCAACACACAAACACCACTGCCCAAAAGGTGACACCTCAACCTTTCAATCTACTTTTTCATTTTGTTTATCACATTCAATAAAACATTAATATATATATATATACATTTTTTTTTAGGTTGACTCCACCCAAGAATATTTCTACATGTGAAAGACTCACAATCTTCTTCCATGCAATTCTCTCAAAAGACTTTAAGTTTGATCTAGAAGAAGATTCAATCTTCATCCAGGCTGGGCCTCCGATTGGGAAGTGGGAGGAGATAGTAGCTGACCTGCATGTGATCAGGTAATAATATTTCTGAATACAAACACTAGAGCTGAGGAAAATAATCTAACAATCAATGCATCTTGATGTGGACATAAATGATTATGAATCATTGAAGTGCACCTGAGACCAGACCCGAACCAAATAAGCCAGACGAGTTGAGTCCGATTTGGGCTGATGAATTATGTTAGTTGACTGAGTTGAGTTGTGCATGGACAGCAGAGAGAGAGAGATGGACCGATTGTGTGCTTGTACAACAGAGGAGAGGAGGACACACCTCAAGACACGTGTTATGATTCCTCCTTGGTGTTTCAAGATGCGTTTAAAAAGCTCTGGTTCAGTCGGGCTCCGAGTGTTGTGATGTCGGGACTCGGGAGAGCCGGTTTTGGGTAGGGTGAGGGTGAGTGACAGGCTGCAGGAGCTATCAACTTTCTCTTATTTATTTGGAGAAGTTTACTAGCCTGACCTGCCAGACTCATCCTCTGTGTATTTTACACAGAGGATGAGTCTGGATACTCGGTGGCATAAATAACCATCAGAAAATAGGCAGAAATGGCAACTGTATTGTACGACGCAGTCGTTTTTTTTTAGCTCTAGTGAAAGGTGGCGTCTGGCGACGGCGCTGACATGTTTCTGTAGAAGAAAGGCTTTTAGCGCTTCTTCTTAAAGATATGCCAAAGTCATTTAGAACAGAGGAAAGAGCAGCAGCAAACTCCGCATCAGACGCTGTCTTCGTTGTTTATGAGAATCTGAGCATCGTGGTGTGTGACGTACGCTGCTCAGCGCTGATTGGCTCGGTTAGAATTCTCAGGGGGTGGGGTTATTTGAATGGGAGTGTCACCAGGTCCTTTGCTTCCCATAAGGAAGCATATTTAGTATGATTGACCAGGCAAGAAATGTACAGGAGAGAGTGAGCTCCTCTGAATGAGGGCGATCAAAGGGAAAAAAGAACATTGTGCCAATGTTCCACACTGTGGAAGTTCTTGTTACACTTTTTTTCTTTTGATGTTACATTCAACTAAAGAAATCCTGGGAGGAAGTTTTGGTTGATTTTAAGTTACAGGAGATCTTGTTTCCCTTATCTTCTCCTCCAGAGACACGGTGGACATGAGGAGATAATAGAATGGTAAATGGCCTGTTTTTGTGCAGCGCCTTCTTAGGGTTCTACAACCCCCCAAGGCGCTTCACAACACAGTCAGTCATCCACATATTCATGCACACATTCACACACTGGTAATGGTGAGCTACAATGTAGCCACAGCTGCCCTGGGTGCACTGACAGAGGCGAGAAGAAGTCAAAATATTCCCAAAGGGCAGGTTTGTAGAAAGATTTGTAGTTAGCTGGTTAGTGAAGGAGGTCCATCAGCTGGGTAGACTATCATTTAATTCTAATCCAGCCCACAGCCTCCTGCGGGTGTTATTATCAGCAACAACAAAACAAACATCTAAAATATTATTGGAAGTTTAGGATTTGCAAGATGTTTTAGTTTTTTCTACATTAAACAGAACTTTGTTCATGCGCCAACATTTCTGAAATGAGACAACTGGGTTCAAACAAAATAAACAAAGGCAACCATTTCATTTCACGTATTTTCTTACTCCCTTGAATGGCCGGTGGGGGTGGGGGGTGCGCGTGGGGTTTGGGGGCCACAAAGAGAGGTCTCGCGGGTGGAACGTGGCCTGCGGGCCGCCTATTGAGTATCGCTGGCCTACTGGTTGTGCAGCACCAGGCTAAAGACCAAAGGTGACCGATCATTTGCTGCTGTGGCCCCCAGACTCTGGAACTCTCTCCCGCTGAGCCTGAGATCAGTGGACTCAGTGGTCTCCTTTAAAAAGCAGCTGAAGACTCACTTGTTCAAGCTGGCTTTTGTATGACCTTCATCACCCTCTCCTTGTTCTTTTCTTACTCCAACTTTACCGGGATCCATTGATTTCCCTCTTTCCTATTATTTTTGTCTCTCTCTCTTTCCCATTTTAAACATATTTTAATCATTTTTTAAAAATCTTTTTATACTTTAAATTACTTTTTGTTTTTGTAAAGCACCCCATGATTTTTATCTTGAGGGGCGCTATATAAAAGATCTTCTACACCTATCTCCTGCATTAGCTTCTGAAAGAAAATAGACAGTGAGACTCTAGAATTTGAAAAGTCTGACAGATCTACAGTGCTCAGCATAAATGAGTACACCCCTTTTAAAAAGTACAAATTTAATCAGTAGCTCAATAAACAAAAGAACAATTTCTAAATATTTCACAAGGCCTGGATGAGAGTGATGCCCAACTTGCTGCTTCAGAATTCCCCACAGGTGTGCGATTGGGTTCAGATCAGGAGACATACTTGGTCATTCAATCATCTTCACCCTGTTGTTCTTCAGAAATGCAACAGTAGCTTTAGATGTGTGTTTTGGATCATTGTCGTGTTGGAAGAGTGCACGACGACCAAGAGCACAGAGTGATGGCAGCATCTTCTCCTTCAGCATAGAGCAGTACATTGTTGAATTCATGATACATCAATGAACTGCAGCTCCCCAACACTAGCAGCACTCATACAGCCCCACATAAGGACACCGCCACCACCATGCTTCACTGTAAACACCGTGCATTTTCTTGGAAATCCTGACCTTTATGACACCATACAGTTTCGAAACCATTAGTTCCAAAAACAGTGATCTTTGTCTCATCACTCCTTCATCAACCGTTCTCATCAGAAGATTCTCTTGTCGAGATGTTAACTTTTGTGGACAGCCTGGACATCTCTGTAAGATGGTTGCACTTCCATTTTTCTTAAGTTTTTGGATCACTTTTGCTACAGTATTGTGACTAGAGGTGGAAAGTAACGAATTACATTTACTCGCGTTACTGTAATTGAGTATCTTTTATGTGTATTTTTGCTATTTAAGTCATTTTTTAAATCTGTACATTTACCTGAGTAGGCTTTTTAAAGGAATTATACTTTGCTACATTTTCAATCATATCCGTTACTGAATAATAAAAATTATAGGCTTAATAAATTAAAAATATTGTGCTTTGCAGCGTCGGAACAGAAAGAGACACCTGCATGAGTGCCGCGTCTCACCTGTGGGGGTGTGGGTATACTGAGTACTGTACTTAGCATTCATGGACTCGCCCATCTTGACTTGCAATAGTGAAGGCTGTTGTTGTTTTAGTGTCCAGAAATCAGCAGAGAATGTCTCAGCTAGTACAAGCTAAGCGTTAGCATTAGCATTCCAACTACACAGCAGAACTCCTCCAGTGGAGATAAAACGTCTCTGTTGCAAGTCAGTGGTAGAGTCGTGTTGCCGTTATACAGTCCGAGGCGAGGTGTCCAAATATCAGGAAATTACTCAGCTGTGATGTCGCTAACTTCTGGTTCCAGAAAATGGTGCTCCAGTGTTTTTTTCCCTGCAGTACGAATTACAAGGTATTCATTCTTACTAGAAACCACTGCAAATATATTTATTAAATGAGTGTTCAACACCTTCAGTGGTCTCTGAAACATAGAATCCTAAAAAAAAACCTCATCCAATCATTGTGAACATAAATTAAATCTAATATATGATCAATAGTTAAAGATTTGCCTTATCACCACAGTCCAGTTGCATGGACATGCAGAGCTAGTTTTATGTTTTGTCACACTAACTTTAACCCTGACATCAGCATTTCTCTTCCTGTTGCAGAGATCTTGGAGACCACGGGTTTCTGGTTGGCGGCCAATTCACAACAAGCAAATCTTTAATTTTGTCTCAGTCGGTTCCATACAAATACGTCATCTATAAGAAAAAAAAGAAGACATATGAGTACGAGTACATATACAAGATGGATTCTTCAAAGGGCATTACCAACAGGTGTTTGTTCGTGAGCCCTCGATTCATCCCTGATGATGGTAAATCAGGCCTTCTCTCAGACTACACACAATGTTTTTTTAAACAAAAATAAACTGTGATTGTACAACAGATAAATGTTTTTGTTTTATTTTTTATTACAGGGGACTGGCATCAATATGATGACATTATCTGTGCTGGGCCATCAAAGAACATGCTACAGCGGGTCAAGGAAAAGTTGTGGCCTGACCAACGTAAAAGTCTAATTCAAGGCAGAGAGATTGCAGGACGTGTAATGCTGGAGACCATATTTCAGCTCCTCAGTAGCTGGAGTGAAACCAACTTAAGAAGTTTTCAAATCCAGCTAAGTCAGTTCTTCCAGGTTTATGGGAACCCTTTTGTGTTTGAAGAGACGGGAAAGAAATGGAGCACTCTGCAGTTCGGAGAAGATGATGTAAGTTCAGAGATGATCTGGGAAAGGTCCAGAAATTAGATTTGGCCAGATTATCTTGATCTTCTAGATCTCTGTTGTGCTTTTATAGGTGAGGAGGATGCTGAAAGACTTCGTGTTGCAAAACATCATTCCTCAGTTGAGAGATGGAGTTGCATCAAATGTGTACATTCAGGACCATTTGAGGGCAGCTGTTGTCGTGCTTTACATCTGCAGACAGTTTCAAATCAAACTTGAAAATCGTGAGCTCAACTGCCTTTGTGGTGCTCTGTGTTTGCCTAAACTAGAGAAAGACAGATTCCTTCAGTACTGGGCACATTTTTCTCAGGATGTCTCAGTATTCACAAAGTAAGTACCTCATCCTTTTGATAATAAAAAAAGCACACACCATGAAACAAACTAAATCACTCATTTCACTTCTCTTGGTTTATTTCATGTCCCATTTTTTTCATTAGTTTGCCAAAATATTTGGTAGATCTGATAAAAAGTGTGAAAATGGGGGGAATGCCTCGCTGGATTATGGTACTACCACTCCTCCACCTTCTCAACGGCCCAGCTAAGCCCTTTGAAGTAAAAACCTCTGGAAACTTTAAGTATGGTCTTTCTTGGGCCGGTCTGCAAGGCTTTGATGTCGTCAACTCAACGAACATGAACAGCCAAGAAAGGAGGTAACACTGTCCTGACCTTTGTTTCTTGTATATCTTTTGCTTCAGTTAAATATAAGCATGCAGTTTTTGATCATCTTTATTTGTGTTGTTTTGGTTAATTTCCAGGGCACTTATAAACGTGATGAAGAACAATACTCACTTAATGAAGGTGGATACACTCTCCCTTCGATCCTGCTTGTACCTGATGCCTCTTGAGGAACTGGTGGAGTGCTGCAAGAGCATAAACCCAGAGCTTCTGGACATGCTTTATGCTTTCTATAACAAAACTGTTGTGGAGATCACTAGCACTAATGCCCAGGTTAGCGCGTACACACACACACATTGCACATAAAGTATTTTTTATTAAGTATTGGGAAAGAAAACAAAAAAAAAATCACAATTTTTTTTATTTCATTGCAACTCAACTGATACTTTCTGTTGTCTTTTGTAGACAGTCACTGAGATTCTCACTCATATCCAGGAGCATCTCATTGAAGAAAAATACAGGTATGGAAATCAAATCTGTGTAGATACAAGTTACTATTTTTAGATCAATATGGTAAATTTCAGCTTAAGCCTAGTTTATGGTTTTGCATCAGCTCCACAAGCCAAAGATGCACACGCATTGACTGAGACGTTCTGCTCTCGGATCTCTCCTGGGGAGTGTTGCACAGCATTTCCTCGCCAGGACAACAGGGGGCGTAGCGCTGTTCATGGGTATCCTGTCACGAATCCGGCCCAAGATAGTATTTACTATGGTTTATATTGTGTTTCTTGTATTTCCGAGACTTTTTAACAAAACAATGGGGCCCTCATTCTCCTCCACCTCTTCATGCGCTCGCCACCTCAAAACCCACTTTTCCCTTTAACTAGTGACCTGTGATTAAGAAACAGAAAGTGAAGCTCATAATGTTTCAATGCTGATGTGATTTATTATTTTGTTATTTAATTATGCAAAGTAAAAGTGAAACTAAATCAGTGATTTTAAACACGACACTCACATTTAGTTTTATTTTTGGTGTCCTTGGGCCTCCCCCCGGCCTTTGATGAAGGGGCTTTTCCACTGACACAGTTGGTGTCATATAAACACAGAGTGTTCTGATCAGGTATTGATCTTTGAAATGACCAAAATCAAACCCTGTTCTGATTATCTTTAATCACTGAAGTCCTAAAAGAAAAACATGTATAAATTTGCAAATCTTTTTGTGAAATTTACAGAATTTGGGTCAATTTAGTTTGAAGACAAAACAAGCCATGACTGCAAACCTAACTTCTCACCCTCTAGCTGAGAGCTAAAACATCCATCCAACATGCAACAAACATGACTTTTTAAAATCATCCGGAGATAGAGATTTTCAAATGTAATATCAATGACGTAGTTTTGATTTCAGTAAGTTACTCCACATAAATATGATTTGTTTCTTGTACCAAAACAACGGTAATGTCACACGATTAATGGCAGGCAGGGACCAAGATGCAGCTGTTAGCAAGCAAGCTAATGCGGAGCTAACGTCTCTCAGGAGAGGTGGTATTTTAAACGGGACAGAGAAGGCAGAGCAACAGCCACTTGTAATGTGTGCACACTGGGCATTTAACATGCTGGATAGGACACCGCTTCATGATTCTCTGCCTTCAAACAGACTACTTTCACTTTCAGCTTTCCCCTTCAGGCGTCAACAAAGTGAATCACCGGTCTCCCATTATTTCCCAGTTTGCCACTAGCAATCCCAGTTCACAGCAAACTCAGACAAAACCTAAAGCAGACAGAGAAAGGTACACTAATAAACAAAGAGAATTAGCCAGTAAACTGCAAAATGTTTCTTGCATCACCAGAGCTGTGTGGTAGCAACAGTTACGCAGCGAAAAATTTGTTGGTCAAGGCTCAGCCTGCCTACTCTATCTTGGCAACATGCATTGCTCAATACAGCTGCATATTGAGAGAGTAAACAACAATATATTCATAATATAAACGTGTTTTAATCTGTGTACTTCCCAAATAAGTGAAAGTGAAACTTAAAAGGACAACTTGGGTGTGTTTTCTTACTTTAACGCGTTCCTGAAAAGTATCAGATCAAGACTCTATCGGCAGATACTCAAAATCAAATCAGTCGGATCGAGAGCAGAAAAATCGTGATCGGAACGTCAAAATCAAGTGTCTCTAAATAATAAAAAGAAAAGGTCTAATTTAAAGATAATAAAATATTATAGTGCAAAAGCCAATGTTCTCATATGTGGACACGGGGTCTCAGGAGGATAATATACAATTTTGCAGATGTTTGGCTGTTCATCTGTTCTTCATATTTACCTGTTCTCACATGTCTATGGAAGAAAAGTAATTGCGTAATATATGTTGCTATCATTTTGTCACCCACCTCTAATTTGGATGATCTGTATTTTTGCCTATAATCTGTCTTTTTTGTTCAAGTCCCTCCACACAGACCTACAGAAAAGAGTGTCTTGCAACAGCAGTGCTACTGTTGGAGAAGATCTGCAAAGGAGTGAAACCTTCATCTTACACTCAAAACTTCCCTGATATTTCTGTGGCAGCGATGAATCTAGTGGCATCAGTGTCAGACTTTTTTCACTCCCACAAGGAACAGGTATAAAAATTTGGTTCAGACGTGTGGAAAAGTTAACTTATTAGTACAGCAAACATGGATATTTTTAGAATGAAATGTATTAAGAAGAAATGACCAATTATTTAAATTTAGGAGGAGCAAGCAGAAGACAAAGATGCAAAAGACTTGGTGATGTCGCGAGCGATGGGAATAATGAGAGACTGGATGACTCGGTCCTTCAGACAGAGTTTGCTCGATCGCGGTTCTTTTTATCGAGCTAAAACCACAGAAATGGAGGTGACTGTTATTCATTTAATCAGTTAAACACAAAGCACATAAAAGAATACTCGCAACCTCATAAATGCAGAGCGGCTTAAATTAGGATTGAATTATTTTAATTTTACAGATATGGAACAACATAATCTCCATTTGCTTCAAAGATGAAGATTACACAAAAGAATGGAGGCAAATATTCACCTTGGATTTCGAGGGAAGGTATAAACAGGTGAGTGAAATAAGATGTCTTGGGTTTTTTTGGGGGGGTGAGAGAACACTATCAGTAATTCATATGTGACTGTGTTTGTTAGGAATCTGCTCTTGACCAAATTCAGTTCTACTGCACATACATTGAAGAGCTGAGGGGTTCCCATCCACATGTTGCTGCCAGCATTGAGAAATGTGCTCTTGAAGCCGTTACGTCCTTGTGCCAGGTAAGAGACGTTTGACTTCACCATAAACACAAATTAATCCGTAGGATTAAGGATTGTCCTGCAGACTTATCAGTAATTAATAAGCAAACCCCACACAAGCTATTGCTCAAAGCATTAACAGTTAAAAAAATAAACACTGTGACAGTAGGAACAAGCTAACAGCTAGTCTGAGCATAAACAAGACCAGAGAAATAACTACTGATAAAAACTCCACAGATCTCTTTTTGAAAAACCAGAATTATTCTTTCAAAATTACCTTACGTTTTATTGATTGTTTTTTTCTCTTCATATATAGAGCAGGTCTGAAGGCAAACTTTTGGAGAGGTTAAAGATAAACTGGAAGTTTGGGAATCTCATCTCTGCCATCATTCAAAAGTCCTGGCCAAGGGACCATCATGGAAACTACCAGGAAGATGAAGAACTGGTTCTTAAACATCTTCTCTCCTGGACAGCTGCCAAGGACATTTTCCACCTGCACGGTATTTTCTGATTTAAAGTTAAACAAAAAAAGAACTTTAAATTTTGTATTGTAGGAAAGTACACACTACACAATGTTCTTTCCAAAATTTAAATATGGGGTTTTTTTTAGATGTAGTTGGGTAGCCTGGCAAGCCATTTTCTTACATTTTGCTGTACTGAGACCCTGGTTCAATGACAATTAAAGCTATCCCATATATGTGAATATATAGTCTGGCCTAACCCATAGGGAAAGCCTTGTTGAAGGGCGGAATCTACTGTTGTCTTTCAAACGGTCTCCGCATGCTATTGGCAAACGACCAACAAGACGTACTCACCACTGCGGATGTCAGTCAGTAGGGCAGTTCGTCATTCGTTGTCGAAGAGGACGCAAAGACATCCATTTTCTACTTAAAGGAATTAAGCACCCATATCTGTTCTTGACTCAAAGAAAAGCACAAGTCTAAATAGTCTAAAGTTGATGCCAAAGCTGTTTCAAACGAGCTGTTTTGCCATCTTGTTCTTCTCAGTCTTATCATTGTGCCCACCAAACCAACAAAGCGCTGTGATTGGCCCATCAAACTGATAGAGCGCTGTGATTGGCATAACACAATACTGCGCGGGCCAGTGGTAGGCCTGCTGAGCTTCTAATGGAGCGTGGCTGGACTAGCCTGACCAGCTGGGAACTCTTCTATTCAAATAGCCCCACCCCCTGAGAATTCTAGCCGAGCCAGTCAACGCTGAGCAGCGTACGTCACACACCACAACGCTGAGTTTCTCATAAACAAGAAAACGGCGTCTGAAGCCGAGTTCGTTGCGGGTCTTTCCTCTGTTCTAAATTACTTGGACATGTCATTCAGTCCACAACTAGAAGCACTAAAAGCCTTTCTTCTAAAGAAAGATGTATGCGTCGTCACCATTTTTGACTACAACTAAAAAACAACAGCGTTGCGCGGTACAGTCAGCATTTCTGCCTTTTTTTTTCCTGATTGGTTATTTTTGAGCTGGGTAGTCCCGCCCCTCATGTGCCTCTCTGCTTGAGAGTAACCAGACTAGTTTTCTGTGTAAATAGAGGATGAGTCTGGCTGGCCAGGCTATGGCTGGACTGACGTGCAAAGCAAAATGATTTAGCTTTGGCAACTGACGCTCTAAATTTCTAGACTAGTATTTGTGAAAAGCTTTTTTAAACAAAAATGAGGGCAAGATGTCGAGGGGGCATGCAGAGGTCTTCATAGAGTTAACTAGTTTGGCTAACTCAGGCAAAGAAACAGGAGCAAAGCTATCTAGGACGACGGGTCGGGTTGGAGTCGGGAGAGGCAGACACGCTAACATCTTAATTCTCTGTCTGCAGATGCAGACCAAAGGCTGATTGAGAACCTCACACAGGATGCCAGGGATCAACTTGCCAAAGCCTTATCATTTTTTACAGCCATGACCGATCAGCTGATCCAGGGGAACATGAAGCTCAACCTGCTCAACATCACCCTGGAGTGCAAAGAGGCCTTTTTAGAACTACTGAAGATAGGTAATGTCCATAATTTAAGAAACCTGTTTAGATAAAAAAAAAAAAAATGACCGTGGTGACCTGAAACTGAGATACATTATTTGTGTTGAACAGACTGTCTGTGTGAAAAAGAACAATACAAGAATACTGAAGTAATGAGGACACTGCTGCAGTACAGAGAGAGAGAAAAGAAAGCTGTGTACCGGGAAAAAGAGCTTGTTGATGTCCTCTTAACAATGAGCCACAAACTTGAAGAACACATGGCAGGTAGGGGGACAATGTTAAGAGACTTTGTCCTTTTGGTTTATTAATGTTATTTATTAATTTGTGATCTTTTTTTTGTGATAGTTGATGTTGCTGACCTGGAGACCAAATCACAAGTTAACATTGAGATGATGCCCTTGGATCATTTTATGGAGGTTAATCAATTAGATCAACATGCTGTTGACCCAATGTCTGGTATTGTGACCTACTTCGACCTCGATGAAGACGATAGAGAGATGGCAATGTTTCTTTTGACCTTCAAAGATAGCTACATTTTTGGAGTGTGTTGGGAGGAGTTCGCCAAACTCTTAAGTGAGGAGGATTACGAAGATGAGTCTGATGAGGTTCAAACGACACTAGACATTATCTACAGTGCCATTTACCTGGAGTGTTTGAACAAATATAAATGGATCTACACAAGTTTGAAGGAAGGCAGCATCAGAATTAAAGAAATAAACCAGCTTTTCAGTGTGTTTAAAGAAAAGTACGACAAGCTCACCGAGGAACTGAACATCATGTGTAAACTTGAGAAGTCAGCTGACAAACAGTGGATCAACAACCGGGTCGAGCAGGTCAAACAGTATCATGAGCTTCACTTGGCTGTGGACTCCGCTCGAGTCATCATGAGGGTCAAAGAGACACTCGGTCTTCAAGGGGACTTCAGGATTTTGGAGACACTTTTGAATGTTGTAAGTAACCCTGTTTTGAATGTGTAAAGGTAAAATAAGGTGTCTTAAAATATATCTTTTGTGGCCCAAAAAAAATGCTGAAATGAACACAAAAAATGGAATAATTGCTGGATTTGAACCCTAACTTTGACTTTTCCCACCTTAGATTCATGCAGACTTTGAAAAAGAGCCTCTTAGTCGGATTGACAATGACTTGATGCAGGCCAAGATGGTTCTGGTTGACATTACAGAATCCCGCAGACAGTGTCTGGATGAGCTAGGACACAGAGGGCTCTTTGTAAGATGGGTGAAGGATGCCCTTGAAGGTGCATATAATTAACATTGCATCACACTTTTTAGTGTTTGTGGTATTTCACTTAAACGTCTGGAAATTGTCCATCTAAATCTTGTTTCTAGACATAAATGAGTTGAAGGTATTTGTTGACTTGGCTTCCATTTCTGCTGGGGAGAATGACATGGATGTGGATCGGGTCGCTTGCTTCCATGATGCGGTCCTCGGCTATTCTTCGGTTCTTTATGACCTCAAACCAGAATCTGGTTTTCATGCCTTCAGACATGTGCTCAGCAAGCTCTGGGGAGCTTTGGAGAATGACTGCAACCTACCAAAAAAACTTGTAAGTAGACGAATTATGGGTGTTAGCTTTGTATGATAAGAACCTTGCAAAAGTAAAATGTATTCTCCGTTAGCGTGACAGTGCACGTCATCTGGAGTGGTTGAAGACTGTGAAGGACAGCCATGGGTCTGTGGAGCTTTCATCTCTCTCGTTGGCATCGACCATCAACAACAAGGGTGTCTACCTAATCAGTGCACAACATGTAAAACAGGTAAGTACACTAAAATATGATTGATAGCTTAACTGTGATTTATTTTAATAGAAAAATAGTACATTATAATAACATGTATTGTGGATCTTTGATTCAGCTGACTCTCAAAAGCGCTCTGAAGCTTCAGATTCCAGAGGAACATGATGAGGGTCGGCAGATGCGCTGCTACTCTCTTGATGACTTGAGGGAGCTGCAAAACAAACTCATGCTCATGTCTGGAAAAGGAGACCAAGGCCAAAAAGAAGTTGATCATTTTGTTGAGGTAAATTAAATATATTTGTATACTGTGTATTTAAACTGGTTTAAGTAGAAGCGTGATAGGTTTACAGGGTTTCCCCCAGAAATCTTGCTAAGCCTGATGGTAGAGAAGCCCACAGGCAGCCCACCGTGTTTTTGTAAAAAAAAAAAAAAGTTGTCAGAGTTCATGACTAGTATGTGTTGAATGTGTTATAAGCCATTTATTAACACTTATTCGTTTTACAAAAAGGCAAAATCTCGAAATGGTTTTACAAAAAAACTGTGTGGGTGTCTGTGTGGGTGTCTGTGTTTGTGCGTGTGGGTGTGTGTATGTGTATATATATATTTATATATATATATATATATATATATATATATATATGTGTGTGTGTGTGTGTTTGTGTGTGTGTGTATATGCATGTGTATAGATACATATGTGTGTGTGTGTGTGTGTGTGTGTGTGTGTGTGTGTGTGTGTGTGTGTGTGTGTGTGTGTGTGTAGGGCTGCACAGTGGTGCTGTGGTTAGAGCTGTTGCCTTGCAGCGAGAAGGTCCCGGCCTGGGGTCTTTATGCATGGAGTTTGCATGTTCTCCCTGTGCATGTGTGGGTTCTTTCTGGAGACTCTGGCTTCCTCCCACAGTCCAAAAGCATGACTGTCAGGTTGATTGGTCTGTCAAAATTATCCTTAGGTATGTGTGTGTGTGTGTGCGTGTGTGTGTGTGTGTGCATGTGTGTGTTTGTTTGGTTGATTGTCCTGTGTGTCTCTGTGTTGCCCTGCGATGGACTGGCATTCTGTCCAGGGGTGTACCCCATCTGTTTGCCTGTGGACTGCTGGAGGTAGGCTCCAGACCCCTGCAACCCTGCATGGACAAGCGGGTTCAGAAAATGTATAAATATAAATGTATATGTTTGTATATGCACTTGTTGACCGATGTGTTTGGATTTTTCTGTTTTTTAGGTATTTGCCAATGTTCAGAGACTGTCCGAGGCCTTCATTGCACTTTACACTGCTGGAAATCCTCTGTTCAGATACTTGGAAGTGCAAATAAATTGTTCTTCCCATAGCGATGAACCCAGCATTGTGATGGACTTTAATTTGAGCAGCGTTCTCAGTGTAATTGTGGAGGGCAGCTTAGAAGAGCAACTTCCTGAACTTTGCAAAAAAATGGAGAAATGTCTGCATTTCTGGATGGACTTCGTAAAAAAACAGAGATCCCAGCATTACTTTTTGAACTACTACACTGCTGAGCAGATTGTCTATCTGTGTAGCAAGTTGACTCAAGAAAACATAACCAATGTAGAGGACCAAGTTTTCATGATGCTGTCATTCATTAAGGCAAACTGCACATGTCAAGATTTGAGACATGTCTGGCATGAGCTTCAATATGTTCTCCTTACCAAATCACAGGAGCAGAATGAGGACATTGAGCTTCAGACTTTTGTTGTGCTGCCAGGAATTGATCAGGAAGGCCTAGACATCCCTGGAGAATCCGACCTTTTTCCAAGCATGGTGGAAAATGCAACTGGGTTAAAAGCCTTTGATCAGATTTGGAATGCCTATATGAAAGACATGAAGAATTTTCTCCCAAACTTGCTTGATATGAAAAATCTTGGCAGACTCTTAGAAATTCTGTCCAACATTGATGACAAGAATGAAGATGATGACAGTGAAGAAGACATTTCCGATAACTTTGGAAAGTTCATAAATAGGCAACTACCAAACGGTCTGACCCTTGGAAAACCAAACCTCATTGTCTGTCCACATGACGATATCTTGACATCTTGCATCTCCATTTACATGAACAGTGAGGATGAGGTTCTACCAACCTACGACGAAGTTCTTTTGTGTAACCCTTCTACTCCTTATGAACAAGTTGAGTTATTCCTCAGGCGTTGTCTTACCACAGGCTACAGGGGTCAGAAGATCTACACTTTAGTATATGGAGATCTCCTCACATATGATGTGAGCTCAAAAGTTGAGATCTTTTTTCAGCAAATGAAAATGCAAAGTAGGAAAGACTACAAACTTGTCATCATTTGCAGCTCTGAAAGTGAGCATGCCTACCTTCCATCTGCTTTTAGCCAGTACAGGGTGCACATGATTCCCCTGGAGCCCTTAACAAGAGTTCAAAGGTACCTCCAGAAACACTACACTGTCCCTGAAGACCAATGCAGTGCTGCATCTTCATTTAAAGACAGACTCTGTGTTGGTGTTGTTTCATCAAAAAGGGCTGGAGTTGGTGCGTATATAAATTA
The DNA here is from genome assembly GCF_043380555.1 of Nothobranchius furzeri. Lineage (NCBI taxonomy): Eukaryota > Metazoa > Chordata > Actinopteri > Cyprinodontiformes > Nothobranchiidae > Nothobranchius > Nothobranchius furzeri. The sequence goes on from NC_091746.1 coordinate 54,763,328, forward strand.
TTTCAAAATATGTTTATGTATTTGAAAGTGTCTCACAATAATATGACTATTTTTTCGAAATTGCAGGTAAATCGCTTTACATCAAAAGGCTTTATGAGAAACTGAAGCACTCCACTAAAAAACCAACAATGATGAAATGCATTCGCTTGATTGAACCCAAAATTGATGAGATGATCGTCTTTGAATCACTGTTTCACACCCCCAAAAAGAAGGAACTCGCTGTCTTCCACTTTGATGTCACGTCGTCGGTAAATATTGAGTTAATGCCAAATTTATTGTATTAAAATTCTTGAAACAAATACCTTGTAAGATTAAATATGTTTTTATTGATTTATGCTTGGGTAAACAGGTGCAGAAAGGTCTTGATGAGTTCCTTTTCAAGTTGTTGATTTTGCGCTATTTGATGGACTCCAAGGGAAAGATTTGGAGGTGCAATGACAAACATCTCTATGTTGTGGAGATTTTGGAGCCCACTGTCAAGTCAGCTAGAAGCACAGCTCGAGAGGTAAACTTTCACAATTTTTGCAGAAAGGCTTGAAACTAAAGATGGGGTATTCAATTGCAGGCCTGGAGGGCCGTTATCCAGCATGCTTTAGTTTTAACTGCTTCAACACACCTGATTTCAATCAGCAGGTGTTTAACAGGCTTCTGCAGTACCTGATGAGCTGCTGCACAGGTGATCCAACCACTCAGTCAAGTGTGTTAGAGCAGAGAAACCACTAAAACATGCTGGATACCGGCCTTCCAGGCCCGGAATTGAATACCCTAAACTGACTGAAACTGTTGCTAACCTAGGCCTGTTTTTCATTTTCTATTAGGCGCAGACAGTGATCAACACATTTATAGATGTGTTTCCAAATGTATTCTGCCGACCACCTAAAGATGTACTCATGCTGGAAATGAGAAAGCAGGAGAATCCAACCATTGTGAACAGTGAAGACCCGCTGATGGATGAGAAAGAGTTCAGAAGTGAAGCCTTTCAAAGACCTTACCAGTACCTTACCCGGTTTCTTAACCACATCGACCTAGATCTATTTACATATCGGGGTGTTGAGGGGTCACATGTTGAGTGTCTTCAAATGCTTCTCATGTACTGTGGCATGATGGATCCATCTTGGGCAGAACTTCGGAATTTCACTTGGTTCCTTAACATTCAGTTAAAAGATTGTGAGTCATCAGTTTTCTGTGACGCCAGTTTTACAGGAGACACGCTCAGGGGATTCAAAACTTTCGTGGTGGACTTCATGATTCTAATGGCAAAGGACTTTGCTACTCCATCACTCAGCATCTCTGACCAGAGTCCTGGCAGATCGCAAGTTAATCTGGCAGATGTCCTGGATGAAGACCTGGCTCCTTTTCTCATCAGAAAAAAATGGGAAACAGAACCACATCCATACATCTTCTTTAATGACGACCATGTTTCCATGACCTTTATTGGTTTTCATCTTCAGCTCAATAACCAAAACTATGTTGATGCTATTGACCCAACCTCTAAAAAGGTAATTAAGAAGAATGTCATGACAAAAGAACTGTATGATGGTCTGCTGCTACAAAGAGTCCCTTTCAATGTTGATTTTGACAGCCTTCCAAGAGGGGAGAAAATAGAGAGAGTCTGCAATGTTCTTGGTATCCAGTGGCCTCTCGATCCTGATGAGACATATGAACTTACAACTGACAATATTCTGAAGATGCTAGCAATCCACATGCGGTTCCGGTGTGGCATCCCTGTGATTGTCATGGGAGAAACAGGGTGCGGAAAGACTAGGCTCATCAAGTTCCTTTGTGAATTACGAAGGTGTGGAGTAGCAACTGAAAACATGAAACTGGTGAAGGTGCATGGGGGAACAACTTCAGCGATGATCTACTCTAAAGTCAGGGAAGCAGAAAACATTGCTTCTATAAACAAACAAGACTATGGATTTGATTCTGTTCTCTTCTTTGATGAGGCCAACACTACAGAGGCCATCAGCAGTATCAAGGAGGTACTCTGTGACAAGACAGTGGAGGGAGAAGGTTTGACACCCTGCTTAGGATTGCAGATTGTTGCTGCATGCAACCCTTACCGAAAGCATACAGATGAAATGATTCAAAGGTTAGAATCTGCAGGCCTTGGTTACAGAGTTCGAGCAGAAGAGACAGATGAAAAACTCGGGTCCATCCCTCTTCGCCAGCTTGTGTATCGAGTCCAGGCGTTGCCACCCAGCATGATTCCTTTGGTGTGGGACTTTGGACAATTAAACGATTGCACAGAAAAAATATACATACAGCAGATTATACAGAGAGTAGTTGAAAAGAAAAACATTGCTGAAACTTACATCAAGGTTATCACAAATGTCCTTTCAGCCTCACAGAAGTACATGCGGGAAAGAAACGATGAGTGCAGCTTTGTCAGCCTTAGAGATGTGGAGCGCTGCATGCAGGCCTTTGTTTGGTTTCATGACCACCATGAAATTTTCTTTTCAGAGCTTCAGAAATTTGAGCAAAATCAAATGTATGAAGGAAACGAAGGGCATCACGGACGGACCGAGATCAGAGACGCTGTTCTCTGGTCTCTAGTCATGTCAATAGGAGTGTGCTACCATGCTTGTCTTGAAGATAAGGACAAGTACAGACTCAAAATCAGCAAACAATTACCACCATCATACACCTCGGTAAAGTTAATGCAGGAAATTTCACTCATGCAGAATTTTATCTTGAGTGGTGTTCCTATGGGTCAAACAATCGCAAGAAACAATGCTCTCAAAGAGAATGTCTTCATGATGGTTCTATGCATTGAGTTACGAATTCCACTCTTCCTTGTTGGAAAACCTGGGAGCTCAAAGTCTCTGTCTAAAACTTTAGTGGCTGATGCAATGCAAGGCCAAGCTGCTCATTCTGACCTCTACAAAAAGCTCAAACAAATCCATTTGGTGTCCTTCCAGTGTAGCCCTCACTCAACACCAGAAGGCATCATAAATACATTCAAGCAATGTGGGCGCTTTCAGGAAGGAAAAAACCTGAATGAGTACATTTCAGTTGTGGTTCTTGATGAGATTGGGCTGGCTGAGGACTCTCCAAAGATGCCACTGAAAACCCTTCACCCATTGTTGGAGGAGGGATGCATTGAGGATGAGCCACTACCACACAAAAAGGTTGGATTCATTGGGATCTCCAACTGGGCTCTGGACCCAGCAAAGATGAACCGAGGCATTTTTGTCTCCCGCGGTGATCCTGATGAAAAGGAACTCATTGAGAGTGCTAAAGGCATATGTTCATCTGATTTAATGGTTCTGGAGAAGGTCAGAGATCTTTTCAAGCCATTTGCAAGATCTTACTTGAACATCTGCAAGAAACAAGGAAAAGGTTTCTTTGGCCTACGTGACTATTACAGCTTAATTAAGATGATCTTTGCTGTGGCCAAGACCTCTCAACAAAAACCCACACCAGAAGAGATTGTGAAGGCTGTGTTAAGAAATTTCAGTGGTAAGGATAATGTCAATGCAGTTTCAGTCTTTACTCAAAGACTGCAGATTACACCAAACCTGGAGAACATCAGCACCATTGATTTTGTGAAAGAAAACCTTCAAGCAGTTGGACAAGAGGAAGAGTGCCGATACCTCCTTGTGCTAACAAAAAACTATGCAGCCCTAAAGATCCTACAGCAAACCTTCTTTTCAGAAAGGGGACAACCAGAAATACTCTTTGGCTCTAGCTTCCCAAAAGACCAAGAGTACACCCAAATCTGTCGCAACATCAACAGAGTAAAGATATGCATGGAGACAGGTCAAACAGTTGTGCTTCTAAACTTGCAGAATCTCTACGAAAGCCTCTACGATGCCCTCAATCAATACTATGTATGCTTGGGAGGACAGAAGTATGTGGATCTTGGACTGGGAACCCATCGTGTGAAATGCAGAGTGCACAAAGACTTCCGGCTCATTGTCATTGAAGAAAGAGAGGTGGTCTACAAGCAATTTCCAATACCTCTGATCAACAGACTGGAGAAACACTACCTAGACATCCATACTGTTCTAAAAACTGAGCAGAAGAAGTTGGTGGAAGATTTGGAGGAATGGGCAAAGCTTTTTGGATCTCTCAGTAATCAACATGCAACAGGAACTCAGGCACACAAATATCATCTCCCAGATGTCTTTATTGGCTACCACTCAGACACCTGTGCTTCAGTAGTTCTTCAAGTAACCGAGGAGCAGAAGGACAGATTGGGGGTATCAGAATCTAACAGGAGATTGCTTGATGAGGCTAAGCTTGTGCTTCTTAAATGTGCTACGCCGGACTCGGTTGTTCGGTTGGATTGCACAGGCCTGCCTAATGTGGAGAGTAAACATCTAGCCATGGTGTACTTTGAAGAACAGAACAACAGCTGTTTAGCTGACTACATACTTGCTCATACAAAGCAGGAATCCCATTGTGCCTCCTTCATCACAGAGGTAAAATAAAGTTCCAATTTTTTCATATATATTCTACAGTTCTTAAAGATATAATACCTAGTTTTAATTCTAAACCTTAGGTAACAACGTTCTCCAGACTTTTGACTGCGTTTGACATGGAACACCTGGGGCAAACATTCCATAGCGTTGAGCTTCTCTCACTCCAGCAGTTCGACACAGAGCACTCATTCCTGAAGAAGATCAGGTTTGTTATTAGAGATACCGTTCATTGGGCCATCTAACAAGAAAAGTAGGTGACGTTGGAGGCAAAAATGTATAAAGCCTTTTTGATATTTACAGTACTTTTGAAAACCACCTGAGGTCAATAATTAGTGTTAATTTTTACTTTAATTTCAAAAGGATTTAGATATGTTGACATTTGTGGTAATAAAATATATACTCTTGATAGGACTGTGTACTATATATGGTCTAAACTAACATTTTTACACTTATTAGAAATCCTTGGAATAATCATGTCTAAAAAAATATACTCTTGTTTTACTGAAGGAGTTTCCTCACAGCTGAAAATAGAAGAAGTGAAACTGAATTGTGCAACAAAATTCTCATCATTCAATCTGATTTTGATGAAGCCTCTCACAGTAGCAATCTCATTGCATCTGCCAAGTAGGTCTATGATTTATTTTTCTGTCTGTTTTCTACTAGTCTGCCTTGTTGCTATGTTCAATATTTGCCATCAATGTTTAGGTACTCTTCAATAAATGAAATCAACAAGATAACACAGGTGAGCACAGGAAGCAGGGTGTTTGTCTACTTTATCACACGGCTGCCAAGAATGGAAGGAGGCTCTTCTTACATTGGTTTTCATGGAGGTAGGCTTATGTTTATTTATTACTGGTTTGACTACATTGTTTAAAAATTAAGCAGTAATTTAGGACATCCCACTGTTTTCAGGTCCCTGGAAATCCGTTCATATTGATGACCTCAGACGCTCAAAAGACATTATTTCAGATATCAAGACCTTGCAGAACACGACAATCAGTCAGATGTTTGAAATACAGGAAACTCCACCTGAAGGTAGGGAATGAATATAACAAAATAACATTTTATTCTCCTGCAAATGAATGCCGAGCAATAACGTTTAGCCTTTTTTGTCTGGGTGTTTTATCAAATTTTCTCATGAACCACTGGATAGATTTTCATGCATACACATCCTCAACTTTAGTTAACCCAGTTAAAGATGGCCACTACAGACAACATAACATAGGAAACACAAAAAGGGCAGTTGAACTGCAGTGGTAGTAGCCGAGTTATTCACAACATACTCTTGAGTACTATTGCACCACACACAATTTTCTAAACTTTATGAAAGCAGCTGTAACACCATCTTTACTCAGTGTAAGACGATTTTGTTTAATTTATTTGCAGCAATGGAAGTGGATGACATTTACACTGAGACTGCGGAAGAGAAGGTAGAATACACTGACTACAGAGAAACATTTCGCTTTGTCTAAAATTTATTTTATTATTTATGTATTGTCAAAAGTTAGGTTTTAACACGAGCATTCTTAATGTAGGGTTTGGATAATGTGGTGGACACCACATCGCTGCTGCGGAGCTGCGTCCAAAGTGCAGTGAGCATGCTCAGTGACCATGTGAAATGTGGCTTCCGCAGCACTCGAAGAGTTGAAATTCTTTTGACCCTTCTGAATGACGAAAATGAAATTCAAGGTAAAAGCAGTCATGCTTAGGTTTTTTGTTTGTTTTTGTCAGTTGCAGAACTCATTCTTTTATCTATCAGGCGAATTTCTGCGAATGTTAAAGAAACGTCTTCATTCACTGTTGGTGATCCATGATGGCAACACACTGTCCTCCATCAAGAGCAACTGGGTCCTCAAAGAGGCATCAAATATTGATGCCTTGCAAGAAGGAGGCACCTTCAGGTGACAGGATCAGTCTCAGTGAATTACTATGCTGAATTTACAGGCTAACATTATTTTTTCTCCTAACAATCTGTTAACATATTCATTGCAGACACACCCTGTGGAAGCGTGTTCAGGCAGTGATTGTCCCCCTCCTGGCACAGTTAGTATCAATCATTGACCGTGACCAGAACATGGACTTGCTGCTTGATGCAAACTGCTGTGAGTCTGTGAAGAGACTGTGGTTGGACATATTTAGCAATGAAAAACTTCTGGAAATTTCACACCTAAAAATGGACCACAGGTCAGCCTCAACACCGATGCTTTGTTATGAAGGGGACCAATGTCTTGTAGCCTATAATATACTAAGATCTTGTGTCTTTGAACCCTCTGACAGGTCTGAAACCAGAACCATCCTTGTGCAGAACTACGTTGCTCAGGACAGGAACATGCACTGCAGCATGCCCTTCAGCTGGAGGATCAAAGATTGTATAGAGGAACTTTGTGTTCACACTCTTCAAAATGAAGGTAATTGCATGCAGTCAGGACCTCAGCTTTTTTGCGTAAACTCTTTTTTTTTTTTATAGAAACATGCTTTTTGCTTGATAGGACACACTCCTCAGAAGCTTGTCCAGTTGTTTTGGAAAACCCCTCTGGGGCGTTACATGGCAAAAGCAAATCCAGAGACACAGATGGAGTTTTACCATCGCTACCTTCAAGACTTTGTCTCCATGTCCATAAACATCACCTGTCAAGAAGATTTACAGGTTGTGAAGCCTAAAGTCTCACACCATACCAGTATGCTAACATGAATTAACACTGCATCTATCTTTCTAGCTCCTTTGTGGTGCGTTGAACTGTAGTGTCACTGAGCTGCGGCTGCAGTTAAATGACAATGAAACAGTGGCTGCTCTCCCATGGGTCCATGTTGCGTATCAAAAGTTCCGAAACCGCTTGCAGAACCTCTCAAGAATTATATGCATTGAACCCCAAGTGACCAAGGACCTAATGGGGAATCCACAAGCTGGAGACAATGTTGAACTTGTAAGTCTGACTCCTTGTGCGTTTTGGGGATTTTACCTGCTTATTCAGTGCAGCACCCAGATGCACATTTATGTCCTTTATGCTGATTGTTTTTGGAAACTAAATTTTCTACTTTAGTTCATTATTATAATTCCTGAAGGTTACAATAATAGCCTACTATTCTTCCTCTAGTGTATTTACGTCTTTTTCCCCTTTTCTCCAAGTGAATGGGCTGCCTTAACGAGGGAATTTCTCCACTGTGGGATTAATAAAGTCTGTTTTATTCTGTTCTATTAATGAACAAGTCTGTCTCACTGTCTTCAAGGTGCTCGACGTCTATGCTGCTTTTGCATGTTTGGAGCACCTGGAGCCCAGAGTTTTGGACACTCATACTCAAAGACAAGTTTGGCTCAGGCAGGTGAAAAAACTCCAGGTTCCCATTGAGTTGATCTGTTCAGAAGACACCGTGAGACATTATGGAGAGAGAAGCAAGGCGTTCGTCGCCAGAGTCCAGTAAGATAAGCAAAGCTCAACAAGTGACCATTATTTATCAATAAGTGATGTGAACTGTGTGGAAATATTTTTTTCTTTTAGATCTGGATGGAATCGAATCTTTTCTCTCTCTCTGTTTGTGGAGCACATCTTGTTGAGAATCGAGGAGTTGGACGCAAAGTTGACGCCGTTGGTTCTGGAAACCACTCGCCAACTTGGACGGGTTTGTTTGGGCTTTTTTTTGTTGAACCAAAATTTTCTTAACCCACTAACGTTCTCAATGAGAAAGAAGTCAATAGAATATTATTTTTTGCATTTTCACTGTGAGATACTAGGGATGTCCCGATCAGGTTTTTTTGACCTCGAGTCCGAGTCATTTGATTTTGAGAATCTGCCGATACCGAGTCGCGATCCGATACTTTCGATACATTAAAAAAAATAAAATAAAATAAAGAAAAGGAAGAAACAGTTCCAGAATTTTTATTTCATTACCTTTTTATTTTTATTTTTAACCACAGATCACTTCTGTGAGGTAGCTTGAACAATCAAGCAATAAATAACATAAATTCTTCACTTTTGGACTTTATTGCAATTATAAAAAGTCTAATATAAATACAGATAGCACTTCAACTTAAAATACCTGGCAGGGGTCCATTTTCCCTCGGCCCCCAAAATGCTTAGATACGTCCCTGGGCATGGGACGGAGTTTTGAAGATGATCTGAATTGTATCAATTATATAAATACTACATGCTGATAAATTATTGCTTTATACAGGTACAAACGTGTAGTGGGATAAATCTACCTACATTTTATTTTTTTAAGAACTTTGTTTTGTTTTCTTGGTTTTTATTTTCCTATCTTCCTGTCTTGTCTGTCTCTGATCTTCCTGCATCTCCCAGTCCTCCAGAAAAACTCCTGTCTGCTCCCTTCTTTTTCACCTCACAAGTAACTTTTTAACTAGCAGATCAAATTGATCTATTGACCGCAAAAAAAGCGGAGTGTGCGCTGCGCCAGTGACGAGCGCTGCAGCGCGAGCGCGTCCACACGTCATGCTCAAATACAGACAAAACTTACCAGAGAGAAAATGAACGGACACGAACGACTGTGTGTTAAATATATATTTTTGGTGACGCCACTTAGAAACTTAGAAAATGTTACTGTGGCCGTGTGCAGAACGCAGCTGGAGTTCATGACTAATCAGCGGTCTGCCTGCCGCTCTCTGCATCTCTGCTCAAAAGAATCCTCGCTACGCTGAGTCCACGTAAATAATATAATATAGGGAGAAACAGCATAATAAAAACATTCTGTGTTTCTTAGATTTATTTTGTGTTTTTTGTTCTGTTTTCTGTTAACAGTCATAAAAATGTGTTTGACTAAATGCCCAGAGCATCAGAGTTAATGAAGGGACTTATCATCAGAATTTTTCCACATTTATTTTATTCATCAGTCCTGAAACGTTTTTTCCTTCTTTTTTTTTCTCGTCCAGATACTTGAAAATAACTCTGACCTCAAAAGCCAGCAGCCATTTGAGGCAGTCATTGTTTTGCTGAAGACCTGCAGAGATAAAGCACAGGAACACATTTTCAGGTAAAAATATATGCAGCATGCTGATTAGAAACTAGAATATTTGTTGTTAATGAAGTTTCTTTGTACGTGCCAAATCTTATTTTAAAAAACTATCCGCTCTAATTTAGGTCTTAGACTCCTGAATAGCTTGAATTTATATATTTATTATGAATAGCATAAAAAGGCATTAGATACTGTCCTTAATATTAAACGGTTATTCACTTAATGTTTCAGATTTTATGTATTCACAAAGTGAAACACATTTTAATAAAGTTTATGCATTTATTACCCAGGTTTGGTCTCATTCTGTGTCCAGTCTGCATGGGAGACCCCCAGGATCCACTCTGCCTGCCTTGTGAACACATCTACTGTGTTGCATGTATCAAAATGTGGCTGGTCCCAGGTCAGATGTACTGCCCGCTTTGCATTCAGCCGGTTAATGATGACTTTCCCTTGGTTCCTTCAGACGATACTAGGTTAGTTACGGTTATTGTAAAATTTATCAAATAAATTCCTCATGAAGATCAGTGTTATGCATTATGGGCCTTCACATCAGTTTTCTGACCTCAGAAAGAATTTGACAA